>NC_047106.1:136945240-137245240 GCF_902500255.1 Thalassophryne amazonica
TTCCCATTTTCCCCTCTTAAACAAGCCGTGTGTGCATAAGCCCAAAGTAACTGAATATCCAATCCACACGACTAGATAACACAAGACATTAAACAGTGAAACTTCAGATCAGGGCAAAACAAAAACAAAAAAAATTAATTATTGCTGAGAGCCAATGGTTGGATATTCAGTGGCTTCCTGATGGAAGCTTGGCAGTTATGCAACTAGCTGCTGGTGCAAATGACAAATCAGTGTTTTTATTATATTTTCATTCAATTTTTTTTTAGCCCACTTACTCCAGTTAAGGGTCATGGGGGGCTGGCTGACATTGGGCGAGAGGTGGGGTACACTTCGGACAGGCTGCCAGTCTAGTAAAGTATCATTCATATGTATCACCACATTTGCTCCTTGAGTGTACTGTGTTCATAAAATGCAAACTAATATTAGTCACTGTGACTAGTGTGGCACTGGGACCTGTTGTTAAGACATGTTGGCGTTATACCTTGTGCAGATTCTTCAGTTTGGGGGGCAAGTTGTCTCGGATCATTTTCATAGCTTTAAGCGGAGGCTCATTGAAGTACGGTGGCTCCCCATCAACCATCTCTATCACCATGATGCCCAGAGACCAGATGTCCACCTGGATGCAGCAGGAAGACACACAAATGAAATGGAACACTTCAAACGAAAGTGTAATCCTGAGGAGGGGGGGAAAAAAAAATCTGTGTGGAAAGATGACATGTTCCAGTGTCACAAAATGACCCGCATCCCTTGTGGGAGCAGTCATTTTCTCCCCACCAGTGGACTGTGTTCTTGGCTATGGTAAGAGTTTTGGGAGGCTAGGATTCCAGCCTGGAGAATATAAACTGTGAGTGGGTGAGTTACCTCTGGTCCATAAGGCAGTCTGGATATGAGTTCTGGTGCCATCCAGTATGGTGTTCCAACCAGAGATTTCCTTCTCTGAACTTCCTTAGAAACCTGGGCACAGAAACCGAAGTCTGACAGCTTCACCTGGAGACCGATAGAAGAAAAGTGAAACCATGAAAGGTGCAAAGGAAGCAGGGAAGGAAAGACAGAGGAAATAAATAAGAGGCAACAAGCGAGATAAATTTCATTCAAAAATACACAACATCATCCACAGGTTAAGAATTTTAGACTGCAAGTTAAAGAAATAAATGACTGCACTGATTTCCATTTTTAATTCAAAATTTATATTTACTATTTTGTGCCAAAAAAGTATTTTCACAAAACATATTTCTGAAGTTTGTAAGAGTGATAGAAACACATTATTTTGGTTGAAAGCTCAGCTCCCAGAACTATTTACATTTTTCTGTTATGGTACATTCAGAACTACACAGACTGAGGCAGGGGAGTGTTTGTAACAAAATCTGAAATGTGCTTCAAAGAGATAGATTTGAATGGTTATTTATCTTTCAGCTGCCTGCATTCAGGGGTGTGACAAAACGGAGTGTCATTATAAGGTTAAAAACAACACCACCACCACGTGAGTACTGGTGGACGGGTAAAACACAACACAACACAACACAACTTGCCAACGTTTCCTGTGTATCTGAAGAAGAAACAGTGCAATAATCTTCAACAAGAACATGGGAGGAAAAAAAATGTTGGCAACGGCTGCTAAACTCGACAGTTAAGTAATCAGGACACAACACTGACATAGCTCACACCCTCATTGTTCAGTGTCACAGGTAGAGGATTTGGACAGTCTGACAGAAAGGCTGTCTGACGAGGTTTGGTGAGTTACACCCATCATCAGCACCTTCAAGACCATCCAGCCACACTCGCATTAGTTATGACATGCTTCAAGAGGCGGGTCCTGCAGCACATCAAGGCCAGCCTCCCGCCCACTGTACATACCCGGCCATCATGAGTGAGTAGAATGGAGTCGCTCTTAATGTCTCTGTGGATAACACCTTGTGCATGGAGGACAGACAGAGCCTTCAGGACAGACAGACACACTGCTGCAATCTGCTCCTCATTCATCCTGGAGAAGGAACATCACCACAATGTATCAGTTTGGCTTTGCCAATATCTTGAACATTGTTTTCATTAGTTCTACAGTGATGAGTCGTGGGCAGAGGCGGTGACCAAGCAGCGAGTGCACTAGTTTCCAGTGCAGAAAGTTCCCAGTTCAAGGCCACCCCTGCTCATTCTCCACACAATGTGGGGTTGTGTCAGAAAAGGCATCCAGTGTAAAACTTGTGCCAAATCCAGCATGCAGACCTACCTTGGATGAAGCAAGGGAGAAGCTCAAGTGACGTACTTATTTACAGTGATGGGTAGTAATTTGTCTCTCATTGTCACTGAGAAACCATTCCCCATCAAAGACAAACTATCAAAAAACAAATGCCCTGACGACTGACTGAAAAAGCTTTTAATAAGTACTTTCAAACAAGTCACACTTAGAAAGCAATGAAACCTATGGCCACGCTGCCCCCTAGTGGAACAAAAATGTTCTGTGAAAATTAAATCCAATCAAATATAATAAACAGTTGTTAAATTGTTTGGCACATGCGCACTGAGGACTCCGCAAGTCGCTCATGTAGAACAGCGTGGGGTGCAGCGCCTTTTAATGCAGACAAGCAGGCTCCGTGTAAATACACAGACATGACTGAATCTATGGAAAACTCAGACAAATGTCTGTAATTTGCCCAAAAAAAGGTGGACGAAGTCCCTTAAAAGTGTCCCAGATGTGACAATCTGAACAACAAGACAATATTTAATACAGAACATTTTTCCTGTCAGCTATAATTCTGTACACACTGTGCACATATTTTGTCATCATTCAATTTCACAATAAAAACAGCTTGTGTAAAACTACATTTAATGTCTTGAATGAAACGTGTTTCACACGACTGCTGCGTTTTGGAGGAAAGAAGGAAAAACAGCGGACTTTTCAGTGCAGAATGCTCCATTCATTCATCAAAAATATTCAAGTGTGTTTAGAAACAGTACAAGGCACGCAGGTGAACTTGACCACACTGTGTCCCTGTGCTTGGAGGTCTCGGGGTCACTTAGCTTGTCCTCGTCTCTCAACAACATGTCTCAGACAACTTCTGAATTTACCAAAAACCAAAGTGTCCATATCAGGGGCTGTTAGTGTTGGATCTGGAGGAAACTAATGTTCGGTTTGAGCCTCATATTCCTGTCCAAAGCCAACTTGAACCTGACAGGCATCATCAACCTGTTATTTCCATCTGAAACAAATCCCTGCCAACAGCAGGACAGCCATTAGATCCTATACTTTCATTCTTTTTAATGAACAAAAACAGACATTTGCCTCATGTGAAGTGGACCGACCCACCCACCCACACCCACACACACACAGTAAACGAAGCCTTGTAATCTGATCTGTTGTTACCTCCCCTCATCCACATCCATTATCACAGACATACCTGTGTCCAAATAAGACTTCTTTGTTTTAGAAATACTTTAATTCCTTATTGTGGACACTGTGAATAAATGCAGCATTTTTGAAGATGTCCCTCAGTGTAATACGGTGTCCTGGCGTGGGTTTTCAGTCCTGCTGCCATTCTGTCCAGCCACCGACAAAAAGGAAAAAAATCATTTATACTAAAAGCTAAAAAAAGCTTTATTAGCATCACAGTGCTCCATATATTCACGATCAGTATTCATAGTGATCTGTCATTCAGCTTTCTGCTCGCGTCAAAAATAAATCTCAATTATCCACTGACCAAAAAAAAAAAAAAAAAGGTTTTTAATGGCTGAGCACTGTGCTGATGGGACCGGACTGCCCCGATCTGTTGAGTATCCATTCTGTTGAGGGCATCAGATCCTCCTTAGCCGGTGTTGCCGGCCGACCGAACGCCCCCCCCCCCAAAATCAGTCCGCCCTGCCTTCACTGTGCATGCGGACCACAGCAGCACATCTGAGACGGACTCTTTCCACCCAAAGCACTCAAATGGAATAATGTGATTATTAACCATCAGATGACAAAGTAAAACCTCTTAAGTCATTCAAAAGTCAGTTTTAAGCAGAAATTAGGCCATTTTAAGCAGAAAAAGCGATAATCGGTGAGTCTTTATTGACGTTCTGAAATGACGCTCTGATTTCTTCCCTCCTCTTTTATGATGAAATAATGCTGAATTTATGTGGAAATGATTGTTGTATTTGTCGCTGAGATAGATGATGACTACAGTGCAGTTTGAAGCAGAAACGAAGTGATGTTCAGAAGTGACCCTGCCGTTCCTTGGACATGTTTTGGACGAATAAGCTTTACTCCCGAAGCTGGCAACAGAGCTGGGAGCTCACGCTTAGTCCTGCGACATTTACACACAACTGCGCATGCACACTCAGAATGTAACAACAGTCCATTCCGGTTACAGCATAAACTCAAACTTAAAGATGACATCAGAAAGATATGAGACTCAAACTATGGAGTGGGTACAAACAAATAACTGACAAATAAGGTCAGTCAACAAAAACAATCTCTCTTACCTGGTGTGCGTGACAATGTCAGTGAGAGCCCCTCCCTCCAGGAACTCCATGACGACCCAGAGTTCATCTCCAACCAGGTAGCTGTTGTACATCTCCACCACATTTTCATGGTGATAATCTCGCATGATGACTACCTGCAGTTGCCACAGACACACAGTGTACATTGTTATTCATGAAGGGCCAAGATGCAAAAGGCTGAACTTGTGTGAGTTTAAAGGTTACTGCATAAGTGGAAATGCAGCAGTTTATTAATCAGTATCAGTGTGTGCAGCTTCATCCCTGTTCCACCAGTCAGGAGTTGAATGAAAAGTGTACAAGTTAGTCACTATAAGAATGAGAGACTCTGCTATGATCGACAACTGCCCAACAACATACAAGCAACAATGGAAAGGCAATTTGTCAGTAGAAGTAATTTAATTGTTTTTATGACCACAACTGCATGGGTTTTGTTGGAAAACATTTATTTTTCTAGTGGACTTTAATAGTGGTTGATCTTTCAAACTAAAGTGAGGTAGACATTTCTTAGAATTTTCCCTTGGTAAGATAAAAGTTATTCACAAAGCATCTTAGGCCTTAAGAGAGCTCCTAAGGTGCAAAAACTGTTACGAGGAGGACTTTTAAGAATCCTAAAAGTGTCTTAAACTGACAAGACAGTGGAAAGGCAGAGAGGAAGGAGAGACATTCCCCGTTTGTGGAATGGCAGCGATTCAGTAAAACGCTGCAAGCTTGATGGTGCAGGGATAATGTTTGTGGTTGACCTCATCAGGAATGAGCTTACTTTCCCACCCAGCGTAGTAACGTAATAACACCTGAGATGAAGGTCATGACAACACTGCGATACCTGGCTACAGGAAAAATCTAAATTGCATGTAAATTCTATAACATTCATACAATTATTACCATCATAGTCAGTGATGTCATCAGTGCTTCTCACATTTGCCGCTTGTGCTCAATTACCAGCATGGAGATTAAACATAAAATAAGCTAATCAATATAATCATGGGTAGGTGAACGAGGTACATTCAAACATTTTGAAGCTGTTAGCAGTTCATCTTATTTTGTCAAGTTTCATCATCATGATTAAATTATTAATTAATTATTATTCATTAAATTATTTTCACGATCACACATTTCTTAATATTGTTCAGGTTATGTGATCAGTTGATTTTACTGTCCAGGAGTACTGAGCGCATTTGTTTTTTTCTCTTTCACTTTTTGTGACAACCAATCACAGCTCTTATAAGACTGCATCATACCTAGCAATGGGGTCAAGCCCGCCTCCTCACAAAATTAAATGTTTCTCTGCACTCACTGTTCAAATCGGTCTGCCCTGCCTTCACTGCGCATGCGTCATTAGACGCGGTTCACTGATTATCACCTTGTTTCGGCTTGAAACTGCACTCCTGTCATCATCTATCTCAGCGACAGATATCTGAAGCTTTTGTACAACAATCATTTCCACATAAACGCAGCATTATTTCATCATTATAGACAGAGAAATTGATCAGACCATCGCAGCTACTGTGCGTCGGTTATTTCAAAGCTTCAGAGTTTTGCCTCGTTTCTGCTTAAAATGGCCTAATTTCTGCTTAAAACTGACTTTTGAATGACTTAAGAGGTTTTACCTTGTCATCTGATGGTTAATAATCACATTAATCAATTTGATTGCTCTGGATGAAGAGACTCTGTCTTAGACAGGCGGCTGAGCTCCAAAATGACGCATGCGCAATGGAGGCAGGCCGAACCAATTTTTAGG
The DNA here is from genome assembly GCF_902500255.1 of Thalassophryne amazonica. Classification (NCBI taxonomy): domain Eukaryota; kingdom Metazoa; phylum Chordata; class Actinopteri; order Batrachoidiformes; family Batrachoididae; genus Thalassophryne; species Thalassophryne amazonica. Next base: position 136,951,452 of record NC_047106.1, read on the forward strand.
TGAGACCATTCGGTCTGCGACACCAGTGTCGAAACCATGATATGATGGAGCCAAGTGCGCAAAGGGCCGGTGTCACAAACGGACATTTCTTCAGCCATGACAAGGAATTAAAGTATTTTCAGACATTGTTTTCCAAGGAGGCTTTATGTGGATATACCTTTTCATCAGACTGTGATGTTGAAATCAACAGGTAAGACTTCATATTTACTCTGTGTGTGAATGGTTTAATATTTCAGTCTGTTGTCTGTCAGACAGTTTGTGAGACGACCCCCAAACTCTGAATTCAAGCCACAGTTCACAGTGAAGACAGTGAAGCATGGTGGTGCAAGCATCATGATATGGGCATGTTTCTCCTACTATGGTGTTGGGCCTATATATCGCATACCAGGTATCATGGATCAGTTTGAATATGTCAAAATACTTGAAGAGGTCATGTTGCCTTATGCTGAAGAGGACATGCACTTGAAATGGGTGTTTCAACAAGACAATGACCCCAAGCACACTAGTAAACGAGCAAAATCGTGGTTCCAAACCAACAAAATTAATGCCTCGCAGATGTGAAGAAATCATGAAAAACTGTGGTTAGACAACTAAATACTAGTTTAGTGAGTCACAGGATTGCTAAAAAAGCAGTTTGAACATAATAGTTTTGAGTTTGTAGCATCAACAGCAGATGCTACTATTATTGTGAACACCCCCTTTTCTACTGTTTTTTTTTTTACTAATAGCCCAATTTCATAGCCTTAAGAGTGTGCATATCATGAGTGCTTGGTCTTGTTGGATTTGTGAGAATCTGTTGAATCTACTGGTACCTTGTTTCCCATGTAACAATAAGAAATATACTCAAAACCTGGATTAAGGTCTTAGTCAGGGAGGTGACCAAGAACCTAATGGTCTCTCTGTCTCCAGGGAGAGAGGAGAACTTTCCAGAAGGACAAACATCGCTGCAGCAATCCACCAATCAAACCTGTACGGTAGAGTGGCCAGATAGAAGCCACTCTTTAGTAAAAGGCACATGGTGGCCCGCCTGGAGCTTGCCTTTTAGCAAACAATGAGACACAAAATTCTCTGGTCTGATGAGACAAAGATTTAACTCTTTGATGTGAATGCCAGGCATCATGTCTGGAGGAAACCAGACATCATTCCCAACAGTGAAGCATGGTGGTGGCAGCATCATGCTGTGGGGATGTTTTTCAGTGGCAGGAACTGGGAGACTAGTCAGGATTGAGGGAAAGATGAATGCAGCAATGTACAGAGACATCCTGGATTGAAACCTGGTCCAGAGTGCTCTTGACCTCGCACTAGGGTGACGGTTCATCTTTCGGCAGGACAATGACCCTAAGCACACAGCCAAAATATCAAAGGAGTGGCTTCAGGACAACTCTGTGAATGTCCTTGAGTGGCCCAGCCAGAGCCCAGACCTGAATCTGATTGAACATCTCTGAAGAGATCTGAAAATGGCTGGGCACTGACGCTCCCCATCCAACCTGATGGAGCTTGAGAGGTGCTGCAAAGAGGAATGTGCAAAACTGCCCAAAGATAGGTGCATCAAGCTTGTGGCATCATATTCAAGAAGACTTGAGGCTGTAATTGCTGTCAAAGGTGCACCAATAAAGTATTGAGCAAAGGATGTGAATACGAACATGTGATTTCTTAGCTTTTATCTTTAATAAGTTTGCAAAAATTTCAAAAAAGGTTTTTTTTTCATGTTGTTATTATGGGGTGTTGTGAGTACAATTTTGAGGGAAAAATGAATTTACTCCATTTTGGAATCAGGCTGTAACATAACAAAATGTGGAAAAAGTGAAGCACTGTGAATACTTTCTGGATGCACTTTATCCACCAGCTTATGTGGACCAGTAAGAGAAAGCTCTAACACTGACTAGTGAAACACTGTAGCTGCTTTGATTCTAGTGTTCTCTGGCACAACTGAAGTAGCTTGTTTTTTTGTTTTTTTTAGTGGTTTGACAGCGCAGTAACTGGCTCATTATTTTTTGATCTTACAGGTGATCATGTGACAGGCGATCAAGAGAGTGTTGGTAAAAAAAAAAAAAAAAAAAAAAAAAAAGAAATTCCAGTGGAAATACTAGTCATTAAAGCCCCTTTCACACTGGAGCCAATGTAGAGTTGCGTAGTGTCGCGTACAGACTTTGCTGAGTTATGCAGCTCCATGTGACAATACACTGATGGAGGCAAAGAGATGCAAAGGGGTCCGCAAAACGGCCGCAAAAAATTAAATGTTTAATTGTTTTCCCGGACTGTCAGTGTAAAGCAGGGACGCGGTGTTCCAAGCAACCCTACACAACAGTCCGCTACTGTATGTTGGGGTGCCCAAATTTATGCGCCTGCCTAATTTTGTTTAAATAATTATTGCACACTTTCTGTAAATACTAGAAACTTCATTTCACTTCTCAAATATCAGTGTGTTTGTCTGCTATGATATATTTAACTGAAATTGCTGATCCAAACAACCAATTATTTATGAAGGAAAATTATGGAAATCATCAGGGGTGCCCAAACCTTCGAGAGGACATGTCCACGTCCACTCCTCACAGATGGATCGCACACACCATCACGGCTGCAGCTTTCATTCACTTCCAAGTTCTTTCAAGATTGTGGCACATTAAATAAAGTCCATTAACTCTTGCTCATGGACCAATCGCAAGCAAGAGGACATGTACACATCCAGTATAACTCCTCACGAATGGGTGGCCAGTGAGACGGGTCACGCGCGTTATTGCTGGCTGCAGCTCTGCCACACTTTCACCTTCTTAAGTTCTCTCACAAATATGCCTTGTTAAATAAAGTCCATTAACTCCTGAAAATAATGTATTCTGACTTTTTCCAAGGTATCAAATCCATCTGCATCTCCAGGCAGTCTGCAGCGTCATGGAAACAAGTTTCTCCCTCCCTGCGCGCAAGATTTTTTCCTTTCTCTCTCTTTCTCCCTCCCTGCGCACAGCCATTCCTGCGTACTAGATACGCAGCACAATACAACTCTACGCAGGCCCGGAGTCACCGGCCGAACGGTCCCCCCTAAAAATTGGTTTGCCCTGCCTGCACTGCACATGCAAGAGGCTTAAGAAAAACACCTATTAGCCCTATTAGCCTGGAGTGACAGGTTCCTTTCACTTTGCTTGGTTTACTGTGATGGTTTACTGTGTGTCAAAGCTGCAGGAACTCTCACCTTGGCAACAGATATGAGACAAAACCAGAGACTAGAAATAACAGTAAAAAGTGTATTAGTGTATTTTTTTGCTGTTTGTTCATCTTAGAAGCTACATTACAAATATCCCAAAAGGCCTTTGATATTTTCCCTTTAAGGGTAGAGCCATGAGCCTGTGGTTTTACTGATGATACAGTTAGAGATAAAGAAAGGGTAAGAAGAAAACGCAGCGAGATGTGATTCTGCTACTTTACTTGTCAAAATGATTTTTCCTGCTGCAGTTTGAGATGCAAAAATAGAGCAACGTTGGTCCACTACTGAAATGCTTTCTGTGCATGTCAAAATAGTAAATCCAGGTGTTTGAGCAACACATACAAAAGTGTGCACCTATGTGATTGTTTTTATTACTGTCATGTAAAGGGACAATACTTGTGGCTTCACCGATCATAATGATTCCATACTAACTGGACTACATTCTATCATAACCCTTCAGGCAAATGTAGCTAAAGTGTGGTGAACTGCACTGTGAATCCATACCTCATTGAAGAGCAGTTCCCTGCGCTGCTGTTTCCTCAGATCCATCTTCTTCACAGCGACCAGCTTCCCTGTGGTCTTCACTGTGGCAATACACACAATCCCTGTGGACCCCTCTCCGATCTTAATGTAGTGGTCCAGATAGGACCTTGGGTCACCAGGATCCACCACCATCTGCAGGGCTGCCCTGAACTGCTCATGGGAAACCCTCTGCGGCTCCCTTTGCGGGGACCGGCCCTGTGTAGGAGGACCTGATGCTGAGATCCCTGAGGGCACAGGAGGGCGTGGGGCTGGGATATTAGGATGGGGAGTATGTGGGTGCTGGGTAGCCTCAGAGCCCAGTGTGGGGTGGGATGTATGGTGTGGGTGTGGTTTGTTTATAGAGGGTTTGGAGCTTGAAGAAACATGGGTAGAGTCGCTAGATGGTCCATTTTGGGAAATGGACTCAGGGTGTCTTACAGGCTGAAAGAAAGACACAAACCCATGACCATAAACAAGATGAGTGTTATTTACAGAATGACAACTGAAAAGAGTTAATATCGAACATTTGAAAATTTTAATACTACATTTACCAGAAGTGAGTCGGGAGACACTGAACTGACATTAACAAAATTATCAAAAAGGCTAACACTACTGCGCTGGCTCCTGGATGACAACCAACCAAAGGTTTAACTGTCACCCATGAACACTGCCATGTTTGATTAAAAGGAACAAAGACCAGAGAACTGTCTGAGAGAAAAGTATCCACATGGTCACATTAGCTACAAGTGTTAGACCAAGTGACCAGCTGCCATTCGCTATGCCGCCAGCTAAACAAGGCCAAAACAGAATATAAGTCTACTTTCTGTAAATGTTGACCGATGCTACACGGTGACTGCCATTCTGAGCAAAGGCAGTGAAGATGGCGGATTACACTCCCAGACAACTGTATTTCTCTAGTCTATACAGTGCATATGGAAAGTATTCACAGCGCTTCACTTTTTCCACATTTTATTATTACAGCCTTAATTCAAAATGGAGTAAATTAATTTTTTTTCCTGGCAAAATATACTCACAATACCCCATAATGACAACATGAAAAAAAGTTTATTTTTTATTTTTGCTACTTTATTAAAAAAAAAAAAATTAAGAAATCATGTGTACATAAGTATTCACACCCTTTGCTCGATACTTTGTTGATGCATGATGCTGCCACCACCATGCTTCACTGTAGGGATGGTGCCTGGCTTCCTCCAAACATGATGCCTGTATTCACACCAAAGAGCTCAACATTTTCCCCATAAGACCAGAGAATTTTGTTTCTCATGGTCTGAAAGTTCTTCAGGTGCCTTCTGGCAAACTCCTGGTGGGCTGCCATGTGCCTTTTACTAAGGAGTAGCTTCCATCTGGCCACTCTACCATACAGGCCTGACTGGTGGATTGCTGCAGAGATGGTTTGCCTTCTAAAAGGTTCTCCTCTCTCCATAGAGGAATGCTGGAACTCTGACAGAGTGACCATTGGGTTCTTGGTCACGTCCCTGATTAAGGCCCTTCTCCCTCGATTGCTCAGTTTTGACAGGCAGCCAGCTCTAGGAAAAGACCTAGTGGATCTGAACTTCTTCCATTTGTGGATCATGTTGGCCAGTGTACTCATTCGGACCTTCAAAGCAGCAGAAATGATTCTGTACCCTTCCCCAGATTTGTGCCTTGCGACAATCCTGTCTCAGAGGTCTACAGACAATTCCTTTGACTTCATGCTTGGTTTGTGCTCTGAAATGCACTGTCAACTGTGGGACCTTATATGTAGACAGGTGTGTGTCTTTCCAAATCATGTCCAAAACAACTGAATTTACCCCAGATGGACGCCAATTAACCTGTAGAAACATCTCAAAGATGATCAGGTGAAACAAGATACACTCAAGCTCAATTTTGAGCTTCATGGCATACTGTGTGAATACCCTGAATATGCAATTTCTTAGTTTTTTTTTTATTATTATTTTTAATAAACAACTTTTTTTCACATTGTCATTATGGGTTAATGTGTGTAGAATTTTGAAGGAAAAAATGAATTTCATCCATTTTGGAATAAGGCAGTAACATAAAATGTGGAAACAGTGAAGTGCTGTGAATACTTTCTGGATGCACTGTAAATCGAATATGTTTTGCATTTTTCTCATATTTTGTAAAATTGAGGAAGAAATACACTATTAAATCTAAAAACCCTTGTTTTTGTAACCAGATATTAACACTGAGGTTATTTACAACAAGACGTTAGAAAGCTAAAACTAGCGATACAGGAGCATCACCCTGAAACATGACACAGTCAAGCATGGATTGAAAGCTCACAGTAACAGTGTTAGGTTCCCCATCTTTTCAAATCCATCATTAAACATTATGCGAAACAACACCAAGTAACCACAAGCTGGCCACACCTGGGAATGCCTATCAAGCAACAAACACCAACTGCTTGTCGCGCTTATTTGCAACTAATCTGACCGTAGGGCAAGCCATTTTGCAGCTAAGAGGTAAAATCAATCTGAGACACTGCAGAACCCCTGGAATATAGTGAAAAGACAGAAACCAGTGGTGTTTTGAGCAACTGATGCTGATTGTGTTGATAAAAACAAAAACAACTGACATCACGTATGCCTTATACTAGTGATAGGATGATGATACCTCAAGGAGTGTATTGACACACTACACAAACTGTGTCGGCGCTGTATTGACACTGTGTTGGTCGCTCAATAGTGACCCATGCAGTAGTTATAAAATAATTGTGCAGGTAAATAAAATGAAAATAAGATGAAAAGCTAACGTGCTGCAAACGCAACATCAGCCTGTGAAATAATTGCCAGTCCTCTATTTAAAATATGATATCATTGCATAATTTCATGTGCTCAATTTGTGTGTCGAATTAAGCTGTTCATGAGAAGAGTTTAAAATTTGCGTAAAACTTTGTTGTGTAAATGCTAAACTGAGTTGGTTTGTAAAATATGGCAAATTTGTCTGTAATAAAATTCAGAGTTAAAATTTGTAACTTATGTATGGAAATTTGTTAAGTGTTAAAGCATATGAAATAAAAGACTAAAAATAGATTCATTTATGCATTTTTATTGAGGGACAAAGGTTTCTGAAGTGTCTTTGCTCCAAGGTGATTTCTCCTCTTACACACCAGTCCCCCTGCCTTAGAAAAAACTCTTTCACAGGGTACAGATGAAGATGGTGAGCATAAAAAGTTCAGTGCGAGTTGATAAAGGTGTGGATATGTTTTCTGGTTATTCTTCCAGTATTGTAAATGAGTACAAACATATCTAATCTTATTTGGCGTCAAAAGATCAAAATTATTCCAGACTGGGTAAACATCTTTGAACAATCCATGAAATCAGTGGAACAAGGTGAGGGCAAGCAAAAATTCAACATTAAAACTCCATCCAACAAATCTGCAACATGTCGATACAGTTTGTTTCCTTATAAACACAATTTGGCAAGGCACAGCCGAACGACACAGTTCCTGTATCGGTCACGTGATTTTTTTCTTAAGGCGATACACGCACCAATACGGGGTTTCACTCTTGTGTGCTCGGCACATTGCTGACGCACCAGTGCTGTTCATCCCATCACTACCTTATACAGTGAGGGATTTCACAATGTAGCTACCATTTGAAGAATACAAGCTGAAATATAAGGGCCGTGGGCCCTCTGACAGGCAAACAGGGTATCTGGACACTGACAATTGTAAATGTTGTAACTTCTATTGCGTTGAGGTAAAGTGACTGACTTGCAGTGCAGAATATTGTAATTCTTTGCCTTGAAAAGCTCTTGGGTTCCTTTGGTAATATGTATGGGGTCAAATGCCAATCTGCACTGTGAAGTGCCATCCTATCAGCCTGACAGCATTTGCCAGAATCTGAGTAGATAGTATAGTTGTATACACTTCAGAATTCATTATCCATGATACTTCCATCAGTGGTCAAATCATACACACCAGTGTCTCTGTACACGACCATGCCACAACACTGCCTCTACCATGTTTGACAATAAGTCCTGGATGGAGGGTAGGCTGTAGACCTACACTCCATCCATTTTTTCTCTAGACCTGTCAGTTCGTTGAAGTCTCTCTCGGCCCGTCATGTTTGGAGGCAGAGGGAAACCAAACAGAAATGGAGATGCACAGGACAGACTGGATGATGGATGTGTAGAAGATGTTGAGCAGTTCCTGGGGCAGGTTGAACTTCCTGAGCTGTCTGAGGAAGTTCATCCTCTGCTGTGCCTTTTTCCTGATGGAGTATATGTGGGAGGTCCACTTCAGAGAGAAGTGATGGTGGATCCCAGGAATGGGAAAGTGTCCACAGTAGACACAGTGTTGTTGAGGATTTGGGGGGGGGGGGGTTCTATGTCCCATAGAATAACAAGGGAACAGGTTACACTTGGCCATGAAACTGCTTGTCAGTCAATTTTCCAATTACTCATGGCCTCTGAAAATGGAGGGACTGTGTATAAAAATGGCTATAATTCCTAAATGCTAAAGTGAATTTTTTTTTTTTTTTTTAAGTAAAACTCATGTCTGCATTCTAAGCACATCTTGAATGCTTAATTTTAAACCCACCATAGCGTTGTAGAAAGGCAACATTACTAAAAACACTGCGTTAAGACCAGGCACATGATAACATGATAATACAAATTAATCCTGTGACACATGAGGTGGACTGACAATGGATGTGTGAACCCCTGGCAAAAATTATGGAATCACCGGCCTCGGAGGATGTTCATTCAGTTGTTTAATTTTGTAGAAAAAAAGCAGATCACAGACATGACACAAAACTAAAGTCATTTCAAATGGCAACTTCCTGGCTTTAAGAAACACTATAAGAAATCAGGAAAAATAATTGTGGCAGTCGGTAACGGTTACTTTTTTAGACCAAGCAGAGGGAAAAAAAAATATGGACTCACTCAATTCTGAGGAATAAATTATGGATTCACCCTGTAAATTTTCATCCCCAAAACTAACACCTGCATCAGATCAGATCTGCTTGTTAGTCTGCATCTAAAAAGGAGTGATCACACCTTGGAGCGCTGTTGCACCAAGTGGACTGACATAAATCATGCCTCCAACACGAGAGATGTCAATTGAAACAAAGGAGAGGATTATCCAACTCTTAAAAGAGGGTAAATCATCACGCAATGTTGCAAAAGATGTTGGTTGTTCACAGTCAGCTGTGTCTAAACTCTGGACCAAATACAAACAACATGGGAAGGCTGTTAAAGGCAAACATACTGGTAGACCAAGGAAGACATCAAAGCGTCAAGACAGAAAACATTATGCGAAACAACACCAAGTAACCACAAGCTGGCCACACCTGGGAATGCCTATCAAGCAACAAACACCAACTGCTTGTCGCGCTTATTTGCAACTAATCTGACCGTAGGGCAAGCCATTTTGCAGCTAAGAGGTAAAATCAATCTGAGACACTGCAGAACCCCTGGAATATAGTGAAAAGACAGAAACCAGTGGTGTTTTGAGCAACTGATGCTGATTGTGTTGATAAAAACAAAAACAACTGACATCACGTATGCCTTATACTAGTGATAGGATGATGATACCTCAAGGAGTGTATTGACACACTACACAAACTGTGTCGGCGCTGTATTGACACTGTGTTGGTCGCTCAATAGTGACCCATGCAGTAGTTATAAAATAATTGTGCAGGTAAATAAAATGAAAATAAGATGAAAAGCTAACGTGCTGCAAACGCAACATCAGCCTGTGAAATAATTGCCAGTCCTCTATTTAAAATATGATATCATTGCATAATTTCATGTGCTCAATTTGTGTGTCGAATTAAGCTGTTCATGAGAAGAGTTTAAAATTTGCGTAAAACTTTGTTGTGTAAATGCTAAACTGAGTTGGTTTGTAAAATATGGCAAATTTGTCTGTAATAAAATTCAGAGTTAAAATTTGTAACTTATGTATGGAAATTTGTTAAGTGTTAAAGCATATGAAATAAAAGACTAAAAATAGATTCATTTATGCATTTTTATTGAGGGACAAAGGTTTCTGAAGTGTCTTTGCTCCAAGGTGATTTCTCCTCTTACACACCAGTCCCCCTGCCTTAGAAAAAACTCTTTCACAGGGTACAGATGAAGATGGTGAGCATAAAAAGTTCAGTGCGAGTTGATAAAGGTGTGGATATGTTTTCTGGTTATTCTTCCAGTATTGTAAATGAGTACAAACATATCTAATCTTATTTGGCGTCAAAAGATCAAAATTATTCCAGACTGGGTAAACATCTTTGAACAATCCATGAAATCAGTGGAACAAGGTGAGGGCAAGCAAAAATTCAACATTAAAACTCCATCCAACAAATCTGCAACATGTCGATACAGTTTGTTTCCTTATAAACACAATTTGGCAAGGCACAGCCGAACGACACAGTTCCTGTATCGGTCACGTGATTTTTTTCTTAAGGCGATACACGCACCAATACGGGGTTTCACTCTTGTGTGCTCGGCACATTGCTGACGCACCAGTGCTGTTCATCCCATCACTACCTTATACAGTGAGGGATTTCACAATGTAGCTACCATTTGAAGAATACAAGCTGAAATATAAGGGCCGTGGGCCCTCTGACAGGCAAACAGGGTATCTGGACACTGACAATTGTAAATGTTGTAACTTCTATTGCGTTGAGGTAAAGTGACTGACTTGCAGTGCAGAATATTGTAATTCTTTGCCTTGAAAAGCTCTTGGGTTCCTTTGGTAATATGTATGGGGTCAAATGCCAATCTGCACTGTGAAGTGCCATCCTATCAGCCTGACAGCATTTGCCAGAATCTGAGTAGATAGTATAGTTGTATACACTTCAGAATTCATTATCCATGATACTTCCATCAGTGGTCAAATCATACACACCAGTGTCTCTGTACACGACCATGCCACAACACTGCCTCTACCATGTTTGACAATAAGTCCTGGATGGAGGGTAGGCTGTAGACCTACACTCCATCCATTTTTTCTCTAGACCTGTCAGTTCGTTGAAGTCTCTCTCGGCCCGTCATGTTTGGAGGCAGAGGGAAACCAAACAGAAATGGAGATGCACAGGACAGACTGGATGATGGATGTGTAGAAGATGTTGAGCAGTTCCTGGGGCAGGTTGAACTTCCTGAGCTGTCTGAGGAAGTTCATCCTCTGCTGTGCCTTTTTCCTGATGGAGTATATGTGGGAGGTCCACTTCAGAGAGAAGTGATGGTGGATCCCAGGAATGGGAAAGTGTCCACAGTAGACACAGTGTTGTTGAGGATTTGGGGGGGGGGGGGGGGGTTCTATGTCCCATAGAATAACAAGGGAACAGGTTACACTTGGCCATGAAACTGCTTGTCAGTCAATTTTCCAATTACTCATGGCCTCTGAAAATGGAGGGACTGTGTATAAAAATGGCTATAATTCCTAAATGCTAAAGTGAATTTTTTTTTTTTTTTTTTAAGTAAAACTCATGTCTGCATTCTAAGCACATCTTGAATGCTTAATTTTAAACCCACCATAGCGTTGTAGAAAGGCAACATTACTAAAAACACTGCGTTAAGACCAGGCACATGATAACATGATAATACAAATTAATCCTGTGACACATGAGGTGGACTGACAATGGATGTGTGAACCCCTGGCAAAAATTATGGAATCACCGGCCTCGGAGGATGTTCATTCAGTTGTTTAATTTTGTAGAAAAAAAGCAGATCACAGACATGACACAAAACTAAAGTCATTTCAAATGGCAACTTCCTGGCTTTAAGAAACACTATAAGAAATCAGGAAAAATAATTGTGGCAGTCGGTAACGGTTACTTTTTTAGACCAAGCAGAGGGAAAAAAAATATGGACTCACTCAATTCTGAGGAATAAATTATGGATTCACCCTGTAAATTTTCATCCCCAAAACTAACACCTGCATCAGATCAGATCTGCTTGTTAGTCTGCATCTAAAAAGGAGTGATCACACCTTGGAGCGCTGTTGCACCAAGTGGACTGACATAAATCATGCCTCCAACACGAGAGATGTCAATTGAAACAAAGGAGAGGATTATCCAACTCTTAAAAGAGGGTAAATCATCACGCAATGTTGCAAAAGATGTTGGTTGTTCACAGTCAGCTGTGTCTAAACTCTGGACCAAATACAAACAACATGGGAAGGCTGTTAAAGGCAAACATACTGGTAGACCAAGGAAGACATCAAAGCGTCAAGACAGAAAACATTATGCGAAACAACACCAAGTAACCACAAGCTGGCCACACCTGGGAATGCCTATCAAGCAACAAACACCAACTGCTTGTCGCGCTTATTTGCAACTAATCTGACCGTAGGGCAAGCCATTTTGCAGCTAAGAGGTAAAATCAATCTGAGACACTGCAGAACCCCTGGAATATAGTGAAAAGACAGAAACCAGTGGTGTTTTGAGCAACTGATGCTGATTGTGTTGATAAAAACAAAAACAACTGACATCACGTATGCCTTATACTAGTGATAGGATGATGATACCTCAAGGAGTGTATTGACACACTACACAAACTGTGTCGGCGCTGTATTGACACTGTGTTGGTCGCTCAATAGTGACCCATGCAGTAGTTATAAAATAATTGTGCAGGTAAATAAAATGAAAATAAGATGAAAAGCTAACGTGCTGCAAACGCAACATCAGCCTGTGAAATAATTGCCAGTCCTCTATTTAAAATATGATATCATTGCATAATTTCATGTGCTCAATTTGTGTGTCGAATTAAGCTGTTCATGAGAAGAGTTTAAAATTTGCGTAAAACTTTGTTGTGTAAATGCTAAACTGAGTTGGTTTGTAAAATATGGCAAATTTGTCTGTAATAAAATTCAGAGTTAAAATTTGTAACTTATGTATGGAAATTTGTTAAGTGTTAAAGCATATGAAATAAAAGACTAAAAATAGATTCATTTATGCATTTTTATTGAGGGACAAAGGTTTCTGAAGTGTCTTTGCTCCAAGGTGATTTCTCCTCTTACACACCAGTCCCCCTGCCTTAGAAAAAACTCTTTCACAGGGTACAGATGAAGATGGTGAGCATAAAAAGTTCAGTGCGAGTTGATAAAGGTGTGGATATGTTTTCTGGTTATTCTTCCAGTATTGTAAATGAGTACAAACATATCTAATCTTATTTGGCGTCAAAAGATCAAAATTATTCCAGACTGGGTAAACATCTTTGAACAATCCATGAAATCAGTGGAACAAGGTGAGGGCAAGCAAAAATTCAACATTAAAACTCCATCCAACAAATCTGCAACATGTCGATACAGTTTGTTTCCTTATAAACACAATTTGGCAAGGCACAGCCGAACGACACAGTTCCTGTATCGGTCACGTGATTTTTTTCTTAAGGCGATACACGCACCAATACGGGGTTTCACTCTTGTGTGCTCGGCACATTGCTGACGCACCAGTGCTGTTCATCCCATCACTACCTTATACAGTGAGGGATTTCACAATGTAGCTACCATTTGAAGAATACAAGCTGAAATATAAGGGCCGTGGGCCCTCTGACAGGCAAACAGGGTATCTGGACACTGACAATTGTAAATGTTGTAACTTCTATTGCGTTGAGGTAAAGTGACTGACTTGCAGTGCAGAATATTGTAATTCTTTGCCTTGAAAAGCTCTTGGGTTCCTTTGGTAATATGTATGGGGTCAAATGCCAATCTGCACTGTGAAGTGCCATCCTATCAGCCTGACAGCATTTGCCAGAATCTGAGTAGATAGTATAGTTGTATACACTTCAGAATTCATTATCCATGATACTTCCATCAGTGGTCAAATCATACACACCAGTGTCTCTGTACACGACCATGCCACAACACTGCCTCTACCATGTTTGACAATAAGTCCTGGATGGAGGGTAGGCTGTAGACCTACACTCCATCCATTTTTTCTCTAGACCTGTCAGTTCGTTGAAGTCTCTCTCGGCCCGTCATGTTTGGAGGCAGAGGGAAACCAAACAGAAATGGAGATGCACAGGACAGACTGGATGATGGATGTGTAGAAGATGTTGAGCAGTTCCTGGGGCAGGTTGAACTTCCTGAGCTGTCTGAGGAAGTTCATCCTCTGCTGTGCCTTTTTCCTGATGGAGTATATGTGGGAGGTCCACTTCAGAGAGGAGTGATGGTGGATCCCAGGAATGGGAAAGTGTCCACAGTAGACACAGTGTTGTTGAGGATTTGGGGGGGGGGGGGGGGGGGGTTCTATGTCCCATAGAATAACAAGGGAACAGGTTACACTTGGCCATGAAACTGCTTGTCAGTCAATTTTCCAATTACTCATGGCCTCTGAAAATGGAGGGACTGTGTATAAAAATGGCTATAATTCCTAAATGCTAAAGTGAATTTTTTTTTTTTTTTAAGTAAAACTCATGTCTGCATTCTAAGCACATCTTGAATGCTTAATTTTAAACCCACCATAGCGTTGTAGAAAGGCAACATTACTAAAAACACTGCGTTAAGACCAGGCACATGATAACATGATAATACAAATTAATCCTGTGACACATGAGGTGGACTGACAATGGATGTGTGAACCCCTGGCAAAAATTATGGAATCACCGGCCTCGGAGGATGTTCATTCAGTTGTTTAATTTTGTAGAAAAAAAGCAGATCACAGACATGACACAAAACTAAAGTCATTTCAAATGGCAACTTCCTGGCTTTAAGAAACACTATAAGAAATCAGGAAAAATAATTGTGGCAGTCGGTAACGGTTACTTTTTTAGACCAAGCAGAGGGAAAAAAAATATGGACTCACTCAATTCTGAGGAATAAATTATGGATTCACCCTGTAAATTTTCATCCCCAAAACTAACACCTGCATCAGATCAGATCTGCTTGTTAGTCTGCATCTAAAAAGGAGTGATCACACCTTGGAGCGCTGTTGCACCAAGTGGACTGACATAAATCATGCCTCCAACACGAGAGATGTCAATTGAAACAAAGGAGAGGATTATCCAACTCTTAAAAGAGGGTAAATCATCACGCAATGTTGCAAAAGATGTTGGTTGTTCACAGTCAGCTGTGTCTAAACTCTGGACCAAATACAAACAACATGGGAAGGCTGTTAAAGGCAAACATACTGGTAGACCAAGGAAGACATCAAAGCGTCAAGACAGAAAACTTAAAGCAATATGTCTCAAAAATCAAAAATGCACAACAAAACAAATGAGGAACGAATGGGAGAAAACTGGAGTCAACGTCTGTGACCGAACTGTAAGAAACCGCCTAAAGGAAATGGGATTTACATACAGAAAAGATAAACGAAAGCCATCATTAACACCTAAACAGAAAAAAACAAGGTTACAATGGGCTAAGGAAAAGCAATCGTGGACTGTGGATGACTGGATGAAAGTCATATTCAGTGATGAATCTCGAATCTGCATTGGGCAAGGTGATGATGCTGGAACTTTTGTTTGGTGCCGTTCCAATGAGATTTATAAAGATGACTGCCTGAAGAGAATGTAAATTTCCACAGTCATTGATGATATGGGGCTGCATGTCAGGTAAAGGCACTGGGGAGACGGCTGTCATTACATCATCAATCAATGCACAAGTTTACCTTGATATTTTGGACACTTTTCTTATCCCATCAATTGAAAGGATGTTTGGGGATGATGAAATCATTTTTCAAGATGATAATGCATCTTGCCATAGAGCAAAAACTGTGAAAACATTCCTTGCAAAAAGACACATAGGGTCAATGTCATGGCCTGCAAATAGTCCGGATCTTAATCCAATTGAAAATCTTTGATGGAAGTTGAAGAAAATGCTCCATGACAAGGCTCCAACCTGCAAAGCTGATCTGGCAACAGCAATCAGAGAAAGTTGGAGACAGATTTCATTTCATTCATTTCATTTATTTTTTTATTTCATTCATTTAAAAAAAAAAAAAAAAAAACAGAAAAGCAGAAATAAAGCATCTCCATTACCAGAATGAAAAGGAGCAGAGAGAAGAACAAGTCTTATATTTTCTGCCCCTTTTTACAATACAATCTTTCAACATCCAGCGTCATTTTTCAACATTATTTAACAGATTGTATTTCTTTAACTTGTCACATACCACTGACCTATTTCATAATTATGACCATTATTAAATAGATTACATCTCTGACAGGTTACATTTTTAAACTTAAAACATTTTATACATTATTAACAAATTACATTTTTTTTTTTTTTTTTTACTTCCTTACAGCCCACTAACTTATTTTATAGTTTCATACTTACTTAATACATCTAGTTTAATACGTTTTTTTAAATAATTTAAGCGACCTTAATTCTTTAAATTTCTTTGTTGAGATTGTTCCATAATTTTACACCATTTACTGCAATACTCCGTTCTTTTACTTTGGTTCTGTATCTTGGTTTTCTAAAGACTTCTATTCCTTTCAGTTTATAACTACTTACTCTTTTCTCAAACATATTTTGAATGTTTGTTGGTAAAGCATTTTTATTAGCTTGGTACATTGTTTGTAATATTTTCAAATCGACCAAATCACGAAATTTAAGTACCCTGTACTTAATGAACAATGGATTAGATGGATCTCTAAAACCACTGTTGCTAATCACCCTTAAAGCCCTTTTCTGCAGAATAAACAAAGGTTGTATATAAGTTGTATATGTTGATCCCCAGATTTCTACACAATAAGTTAAATATGGGAAAATCAATGAATTGTACAATGTTAATAAACCATAACTATTTAATGAATATTTTACTTTATGCAAAACAGCAATGGCTTTCGCTATTTTTCCTTTTATGTAATTAATGTGTGACTTCCATGTAAGATCTTCATCAATTATGACTCCTAAAAATTTCATTTCTTTTACCCTTTGTATATCCATTCCATCTATTTGTAATGACACATTATTTTTTTTTGCTCTGTCATTAAACAATATGAAATTTATCTTATTAATATTTAGTGACAGTCTGTTTATATCAAACCAATGCTTAACCTTTTCCAATTCTGTTTTTATCACTTGTGCTACTTCCTGTATATCTGATCCAGAGTAAAACAGCATTGTATCATCAGCAAATAAAATGCTACCAAGCACATTAGATACATTCAACAAAATCATTGATATACAAAATAAACAGTTTGGGTCCAAGTACTGATCCTTGTGGTACTCCATAAGCAATATTACACAATTCTGATTTGATATTATTTATCTGAACAAACTGTTTTCTAAGTAGCTTTTTACCCACTGATGTGCAATACCTCTTATTCCATATTGTTGTAACTTGTGAAGCAATCTTGAGTGGTCAATAACATCAAAAGCTTTTTTCAAGTCAATAAAAATACTTACAAAATAATCCTTATTTTCTATTGTTGATATTTTCTCTATTAATTCCATAATTGCCATAGCTGTCGAATGTTTTGTTCTGAATCCATACTGAGCATTATTTAAAATATGATGTTTCTCAGTGAATTTATCCAACCTTGTCACAAAAACTTTCCATAATTTTAGAAAACTGTGGAAGCAATGATACTGGCCTGTAATTAGAGAATTTATGTTTGTCTCCATTTTTATATAATGGGACTACCTTGGCAATTTTCATTTCATCTGGAAAAATCCCTGTTGACAGAGACAGATTGCAAATATAAGTAAATGGTTCAATAACAGTTTCTATTATACTTTTTACAGTCATCATGTCTAAATCTTCATGATCAGTTGATCTTTTGCTTACACAGTTTTTTTTACAATATTTCTTATTTCATCTTTTTCCACATTGTCCAGGAAAATACTATTGACCGTATTTACAAGTGTATGTAATGTATCTTCTACTATTGGTTTATTTCCCACCAGACTTGATCCTACATTTGAAAAATAATCATTAAACCCATTTGCCACTTCTTTTATGTCATATATCTCTTTATTTTCTTTGACAAAGTAATTTGGAAAAGTTGCTTTCGCTCCATCACTTTCAATCACACTTTTTATAATTCCCCATGTTGCCCTCATATTATCTTTACTGTTATTTAATTGTTCACTATAATAATCTTTTTTTTGTTTCCTAATTATTGTCAATAGTTTATTTTTATATTTTTTGTATCTGTGTTCTGTTTCCTTTGTTTGCATTTTTAAAAAGCACCTGTATAAATAGTTTTTCTTTGCACAAGCATTTTTTATTCCCTGAATAAAAATTCCCTGATTGATGAAGAGTACTGTTTGTCACTCATTAAGTCCATGCCTCAGAGACTGCAAGCTGTTATAAAAGCCAGAGGTGGTGCAACAAAATACTAGTGATGTGCTGGAGCGTTCTTTTGTTTTTCATGATTCCATAATTTTTTCCTCAGAATTGAGTGATTCCATATTTTTTTTTCCCCTCTGCTTGGTCCAAAAAAGTAACCATTACTGACTGCCACAATTTTTTTTCCTGATTTCTTATAGTGTTTCTTAAAGCCAGGAAGTTAATTTAATTAGCTTATAATGCGCCAAATGACAGCAAAAGCCGCCTCAAGGCGCCCCACACAAAACATCATAAAATTAAATAAATAATTAAAAATGGAAAAAAAAATTCAAATACATAAATAAAAACAGAAGTAAAAGAATAAAACAAATAAAAATAAAAACTATCCATAAGAAAGAGAATAGGTTCCAAGTC
Organism: Thalassophryne amazonica; assembly: GCF_902500255.1. Classification (NCBI taxonomy): domain Eukaryota; kingdom Metazoa; phylum Chordata; class Actinopteri; order Batrachoidiformes; family Batrachoididae; genus Thalassophryne; species Thalassophryne amazonica. The sequence continues at coordinate 136,969,785 of NC_047106.1, forward strand.
CTGACCTAAAAATATCCACGGACCCAGACTGCCACGGCTGCAGGAAGACCGCTCCACAGGGCGGGTGCACGACACGAAAAGGCTCCCCGACCCGCCGACCACCCCCCCACCCCGGGAACACAGAGAAGTCCCGCACCCCACAACCGCAAAGCCCGGGCCGGCACACAGAGCCCCACCAGATCAGCCAAATAAGACGGCGCCAGTCCACGAACAACCCCACAAGTCAATAGCAAAACCCCAAAATCTGCTCCCACAGAGACAGGGAGCCAGCGCAAAGATGCCAAAACGGGTGCGATACGTCCAGATCCCCTGCTACGTGTCAGAAGTCCGGCGACAGCACCCCAAACCAGCCGAAGACCCCCAACGCTGGACCGCGGCAACCCTGAAAACAGAACACTACAATAATCCAGTCCAGAAGAAACAAAAGCATGAACCAGGGTCCCAGCACCAGCCACGGACAGGACGGGGCAGATCCCCGCCACACGTCCCAGATGGAAAAAAGCAGTCCCAGCAACATCCCCGATGCGGAGGCCAAAAGACAACGCGGGATCAAAAATCACCCCAAGGCTCCTCACCCCGTCCACATGATGCACGACACATGAACCCAGGCCGAGCGCCAGACGGCCAAACCGATGCTGACGTCCCGCTGGACCAAGAACCACCACCCCAGCACCACCAAAGTCCAAAAGCAGGAAGCCACCAGACATGCAACCTCTCACCGATAGAAGACAGTCCTCCAGGGATTCCACGGGAGCGAGATCCCCCGCAGCTACCGGCATGTACAACTGAGTACCATCAGCACAACAATGAAAGGCAATCCCAAAACTCCGCAGCATACGCCCAAAGTTACCATTTGAAATGACTTTAGTTTTGTGTCATGTCTGTGATCTGCTTTTTTTCTACAAAATTTAACAACTGAATGAACATCCTCCGAGGCCGGTGATTCCATAATTTTTGCCAGGGGTTGTACATGCTCATCCTGGACGTTATACCGCGATCACAGGCGCTGTCTCAGTGAGTCAGTGAGTCTCAGAGCCAGCTGACCAGGCTGTCACTGTGACACTGGGCATCACATGCCATGTTTGACTGTGGCAGAACAAGTTTAAAAGACAAGAAAATAAAGGATGATAGGTGGAATCTGCACCCCTGCTGAGGAAGAAGAGACTGTGGAGGATGAAAAGGGGGCATCTGCACTCTGGACTCCAAACGCTGATGTACACATGCACGGACTGGCTCCCGCTGGAGAGGAGCGCACGATTGGAGTTAACACACACTTAATGGGAAAACTTCAGTACCGACAAAACTGGCCAGTGTGGCTGTCTCGTTTTATTTATTTATTTATTGGTAAAAAGCAGCACTGCATTTTGGATTTGAGAGTCGGGTTTGGTTGCTTTGCAGTGGTTGGTGGGGGTGATGTTTGCAGAGATGTTTATTTTTTTCCTTAAATGTGGCACAACTGTGTGTAGCTATAAATGTTCTCCACCCATCCCTGTTGGCCAGTCAGATATCTGCACCAAATGTCACCAACATACATCTGATCTAATACATCTAATATATCTGATCCCAACTTATAAGACTGTGTTGAAGAGCAACAAGCCACAGATCAGGACAGTGCTTGTTTGGTCAAGTGATAACATAGAGGCTTTAAAGGGATCTTTCCTCTGCACAGATTGGGACATTTTTCATACTCTGGACATTGATGAGGCCACGGATACTATAACAGACTACATACAGTTTTGTACTGATTGTGTGGTTACCAAAAAGGATATTATTATGTATCCAAATAACAAGCCTTACATAACCAAGGAAGTTAAAGACTGTAACCGTAAAAAAAATGGCTTTTAAGAATCAAGACCGGATGGGGTTAAAAAGAACTGAACCAGATGCTAAGGCATGCAAGGAAGAGGCACAAGGACAATATTGAGCAGAATTTTGCCTCAATGGACTCTAAAAAACGTTGGGATTCAATGAAAGTGGCAGCTAATATGGTAATAAAAAGGAAAAGCTTTGTAACAGATGATCAGGAAAAAGCGAATGAGCTCAATGACTTTTACTTGAGATTTGAGACTCAGGATTTTTCTTTGGATCATGCTAACATTTTAAATTCCATTTCACCTATTGATTCGTGCTCCAGGTTATTAGTTGATCCATGCAAAATTAAGTTACTTTTTAGTAGGGTTCAGAAAAATAAGTCTGCTGGCCCAGATGGCATCTCAGCTTTTCTTTTAAAGACTTTTGCAGAGGAGCTCACACCAGCTTGGTGCCCTGTTTTCCAGCAGTATGTAGATCAGCACACAGTTCCTTTACTCTGGAAAAACTCAATTATTGTTCCAGTCCCCAAAAAAACCCTGCCCAATGATTAACAATGATTTTAGACCGGTAGCTTTAACTTCTGTTGTTATGAAATGTTTAGAAAAATATATGGTGTCTATTTTAAAGTCAGAGATAAATTCAGATCTCGATCCCTTGCAGTTTGCATATAGGAGAGGGCGGGGTACAGATGATGCCATTAATGGCATCACCCACCTGTCACTAAAACACCTTGAAGACCCAAAGGCTTATGCACGTCTTTTATTTATTAATTTTAGTTCTGCTTTTAACACGTTACAGCCTCATTTACTGATTCAAAAATTAATTCACCTGTCAGTAAACCCTGTAATTATAAAATGGTTTTATTATTTTATAACAGACAGAATTCAAAATGTCAGAGTTAATAACACTATCTCGGATTCTAAAAACATCAGTACTGGCGTACCTCAGGGTTGTGTCAGTTCACCTGTCCTTTTTACTCTCTAGACTAATGATTGCATTAGCCACTTTCATGGAAATCATGTTTTTAAGTTTTCTGATGACACTGCCATCCTCAGTCTGCTTCATAAAGACTCAGATCCATCACTGTACTTTAAGGAGGTGCAGTCTTTTGTCCACTGGTGTGATGCTAATTTTCTTACTATAAATGTAAAGAAAACTAAGGAGATGATAATTGACCCTTGTCCTATTGGTGATCATACCCCTCTGGTAATCCATGATGAAGAAATCAATCAGGTCAGCTTTTACAGGTATCTAGGCATTTACTTAGATAACCAGTTCAGCTGGGAAACACATGTCAATAACTTATGCTCTCGTTTACAGCAGAGGTTATATCTTCTGCGCAGACTCAGGGCGTTTGGGGTTGATCAGAACATCTTGTTTTTGTTTTATCAGGCTGTTTTGGAAAGCATTATCCAATATGGGATGTCATCTTTGTACGGTAATCTCTCTGTCCAGTTAAAATCTAGGCTTGCTTGTCTGGTCAAGACTACTATGAAAGTTGTAGGGAGGACAGGAAACTCTTCCCTGCAGTCCATGTATGAACAGTCTGTTCTAAAACAAGCGCAGCGAGCTTTGTCAGATCCTTCCCACAACCTCTATCCTGAGTATGAACTCCTACCGTCTGGTAGGTGATACAGAGTCCCTCAGTGCAAATTGAATCGGTTTAAAAACTCATTTGTACCCACATCAATTAGAGTCTTAAATATGGTTCCTGGGATAGGTAGTAGGATTGTGCGTTAATGACATGGTGGCATTGTTATTTTAGTGTTATTTATTCACTGTTAGTATTTTCCTTAACCATATGTGGGAGATGGCTGTGCAATAGGGGTATGTGTTTTTAGGGATATGTGCAATATGCATGAATTATTTATGTGAGACTGCTGTGTAATACGGGTATGTGTTTTTAGGGATGTGCAATATGTATGATTGATGTGTGTATTAAGTTATGTAATATGTAGTATAATACTAGAATTCATCATAGTATAGAAACAGCATTAGTGAAGGTTACAAATGATCTTCTTATGGCCTCGGACAGTGGACTCATCTCTGTGCTTGTTCTGTTAGACCTCAGTGCTGCTTTTGATACTGTTGACCATAAAAATTTATTACAGAGATTAGAGCATGCCATAGGTATTAAAGGCACTGCGCTGCTGTGGTTTGAATCATATTTGTCTAATAGATTACAATTTGTTCATGTAAATGGGGAATCTTCTTCACAGACTAAAGTTAATTATGGAGTTCCACAAGGTTCTGTGCTAGGACCAATTTTATTCACTTTATACATGCTTCCCTTAGGCAGTATTATTAGACGGTATTGCTTAAATTTTCATTGTTACGCAGATGATACCCAGCTTTATCTATCCATGAAGCCAGAGGACACACACCAGTTAGTTAAACTGCAGGAATGTCTTACAGACAAAGACATGGATGACCTCTAATTTTCTGCTTTTAAATTCAGATAAAACTGAAGTTATTGTACTTGGCCCCACAAATCTTAGAAACATGGTGTCTAACCAGATCCTTACTGTGGATGGCATTACCCTGACCTCTAGTAATACTGTGAGAAATCTTGGAGTCATTTTTGATCAGGATATGTCATTCAAAGCGAGCAAAAAGAGAAAGAAACAGTGCATCATGGGAACCCCCCAGCAGTCTACGTCTATAGCAGCATAACTAAGGGATGGTTCAGGGTCACCTGATCCAGCCCTAACTATAAGCTTTAGTCCAGCCTAGAGGAAATAAATGCATGAATTAGTTTTTCAGCATCACTCTGAGACAAGACCTTTCTAATTTTAGCATATTAAACAAATATGTAGGACTGCTTTTTTGCATTTACGTAATATCTCTAAAATCAGAAAGGTCTTGTCTCAGAGTGATGCTGAAAAACTAATTCATGCATTTATTTCCTCTAGGCTGGACTATTGTAATTCATTATTATCAGGTTGTCCTAAAAGTTCCCTAAAAAGCCTTCAGTTAATTCAAAATGCTGCAGCTAGAGTACTGACGGGGACTAGAAGGAGAGAGCATATCTCACCCATATTGGCCTCTCTTCATTGGCTTCCTGTTAATTCTAGAATAGAATTTAAAATTCTTCTTCTTACTTATAAGGTTTTGAATAATCAGGTCCCATCTTATCTTAGGGACCTCGTAGTACCATATCACCCCAATAGAGCGCTTCGCTCTCAGACTGCAGGCTTACTTGTAGTTCCTAGGGTTTGTAAGAGTAGAATGGGAGGCAGAGCCTTCAGCTTTCAGGCTCCTCTCCTGTGGAACCAGCTCCCAATTCAGATCAGGGAGACAGACACCCTCTCTACTTTTAAGATTAGGCTTAAAACTTTCCTTTTTGCTAAAGCTTATAGTTAGGGCTGGATCAGGTGACCCTGAACCATCCCTTAGTTATGCTGCTATAGACGTAGACTGCTGGGGGGTTCCCATGATGCACTGTTTCTTTCTCTTTTTGCTCTGTATGCACCACTCTGCATTTAATCATTAGTGATCGATCTCTGCTCCCCTCCACAGCATGTCTTTTTCCTGGTTCTCTCCCTCAGCCCCAACCAGTCCCAGCAGAAGACTGCCCCTCCCTGAGCCTGGTTCTGCTGGAGGTTTCTTCCTGTTAAAAGGGAGTTTTTCCTTCCCACTGTAGCCAAGTGCTTGCTCACAGGGGGTCGTTTTGACCGTTGGGGTTTTACATAATTATTGTATGGCCTTGCCTTACAATATAAAGCGCCTTGGGGCAACTGTTTGTTGTGATTTGGCGCTATATAAAAAAATTGATTAATTGACTGATTGATTGATTTTAGAGATATTGCGTAAATGCAAAAAAGCAGTCCTACATATTTGTTTAATATGCGCTTTGAATGACATATCCTGATCAAAAATGACTCCAAGATTTCTCACAGTATTACTAGAGGTCAGGGTAATGCCATCCAGAGTAAGGATCTGGTTAGACACCATGTTTCTAAGATTTGTGGGGCCAAGTACAATAACTTCAGTTTTATCTGAGTTTAAAAGCAGGAAATTAGAGGTCATCCATGTCTTTATGTCTGTAAGACAATCCTGCAGTTTAGCTAATTGGTGTGTGTCTTCTGGCTTCATGGATAGATAAAGCTGGGTATCATATGCGTAACAATGAAAATTTAAGCAATGCTGTCTAATAATACTGCCTAAGGGAAGCATGTATAAAGTGAATAAAATTGGTCCTAGCACAGAACCTTGTCGAACTCCATAATTAACCTTAGTCTGTGAAGAAGATTCCCCATTTACATGAACAAATTGTAATCTATTAGATAAATATGATTCAAACCACCGCAGCGCAGTGCCTTTAATACCTATGGCATGCGCTAATCTCTGTAATAAAATTTTATGGTCAACAGTATCAAAAGCAGCACTGAGGTCTAACAGAACAAGCACAGAGATGAGTCCACTGTCTGAGGCCATAAGAAGACCATTTGTAACCTTCACTAATGCTGTTTCTGTACTATGATGAATTCTAAAACCTGACTGAAACTCTTCAAATAGACCATTCCTCTGCAGATGATCAGTTAGCTGTTTTACAACTACCCTTTCAAGAATTTTTGAGAGAAAAGGAAGGTTGGAGATTGGCCTATAATTAGCTAAGATAGCTGGGTCAAGTGATGGCTTTTTAAGTAATGGTTTAATTACTGCCACCTTAAAAGCCTGTGGTACATAGCCAACTAATAAAGATAGATTGATCATATTTAAGATCGAAGCATTAAATAATGGTAGGGCTTCCTTGAGCAGCCTGGTAGGAATGGGGTCTAATAGACATGTTGATGGTTTGGAGGAAGTAACTAATGAAAATAACTCAGACAGAACAATCTGAGAGAAAGAGTCTAACCAAATACCGGCATCACTGAAAGCAGCCAAAGATAACGATACGTCTTTGGGATGGTTATGAGTAATTTTTTCTCTAATAGTTAAAATTTTATTAGCAAAAAAAGTCATGAAGTCATTACTAGTTAAAGTTAAAGGAATACTCGGCTCAATAGAGCTCTGACTCTTTGTCAGCCTGGCTACAGTGCTGAAAAGAAACCTGGGGTTGTTCTTATTTTCTTCAATTAGTGATGAGTAGTAAGATGTCCTAGCTTTACGGAGGGCTTTTTTATAGAGCAACAGAGTCTTTTTCCAGGCTAAGTGAAGATCTTCTAAATTAGTGAGACGCCATTTCCTCTCCAACTTACGGGTTATCTGCTTTAAGCTGCGAGTTTGTGAGTTATACCACGGAGTCAGGCACTTCTGATTTAAAGCTCTCTTTTTCAGAGGAGCTACAGCATCCAAAGTTGTCTTCAATGAGGATGTAAAACTATTGACGAGATACTCTATCTCACTTACAGAGTTTAGGTAGCTACTCTGCACTGTGTTGGTATATTGGATTAGAGAACATAAAGAAGGAATCATATCCTTAAACCTAGTTACAGCGCTTTCTGAAAGACTTCTAGTGTAATGAAACGTATTCCCCACTGCTGGGTAATCCATCAGAGTAAATGTAAATGTTATTAAGAAATGATCAGACAGAAGGGAGTTTTCAGGGAATACTGTTAAGTCTTCAATTTCCATACCATAAGTCAGAACAAGATCTAAGATATGATTAAAGTGGTGGGTGGACTCATTTATATTTTGACTCATTTACATTTGAGTTCTTCATGTGGACAGAGTGTCAGCGAAAAGCTCTCTTTTTGTTTGTCTGCTTCCATACCTGTCCAGTGGGACTGCGTCCTCCCTCGCTGTCTGTCCTCGGATAGGTGTTAAATGGTCGTGTGTTCTGCTGGGCGGTTTTCAACACCCCCTCTGTCACTGGTAAATTTGGTGTACGGATATTGGGACCAGAGAGAGGCCTCTTATCCCTGGGAGACTGTGGGCTGCCATCACGCAACATGTAACTGGACTTTGGCCTATGGTCACCAGGCATATCCTTGGAAGCCACTTCCTCCTGAAAAAGTCAGGATGAGTTGAGGGATAGAATGATTATACAGAAGGAAACACAGACCAAGAAAGAAGAAGTGTGCAAAAACAGATCAGTAATGAAGGAAATGTCACATAACAGTTTTACGTGACTCGAGAGCCACTTGTTAGCATAATATGATACTAAAATGACAAATGTAACTCATCTCTGAGAAGTAAATTCAATTAAGGTTGAGTTAATATTTGTTAATATGAAGGTCTTAGGTCCAGGTACTGTTTGGTACTTACCTGGTTCCGATCTCTAAGACCTCTGTCTCTGTGAGGGGGAGTAGGTGGCCCGGACCCTAATCTGTCCCTGAGGACTCTGCTTGGCTCTTGACCCTGGGGCTGCTGCTGGGACCGCCCATGTATGCCATCATCTCGCTGAGCGGTACGGACTGCACACTGACCTGGACGGGCATTACTGTGGTCCCCTCTGCTCTGGTAGTCTGCTTTGGTTCTGTCTCTGGAAAACAGCACAATAAACATCAGTGCATACATTTCCATGTACTTGCGTGCTTGCAACAATAAAGCTACAATGTTGGAAAACATGGACAATTTTTTTCTCCCCTTTTGATAGCTGGGGTTAGAGTTAGCATAATAACAGATTTTGTCCTTTTATGATTTTTTGTTTACCCTTTAGACATGTACATATGAACAATGTGTATTTATTTAAATTGTATAGTAGTGTCTGTCTTGAGAAAGTGCTACTTTGTTTATGCTAGTGGAATTCAGCATGAATTAATTATTTTTCCAGTTTGTCAACGAATGCATGAATAAATTATTGAAATTGTTAAAACCAATGTTCCTCAAACTAAGATGGGAATAATATGTGCATAACATGATTAACCCTCTGGGGTCAGAGGGCATCTTTTGAACAGTTCACTTGCCTGGCATAAATGCTTTATTATTGCTGTTAACAGCTCTCCCTGCATCCCACAATCAAGTTTTATGTCTCTTTTTTTCAGGACAACCTGTACTTTCAGAATATATATGTTTTTGTTGTGTTTTATAAGTGTAATAAAGGTTTACAATCAAAAATAGGCAAGGAAAAAATAAAGTGAAAAATAATTTTCCACACATTTATTCAAAACACACAGAAAACTATAATAAACAACTGTTTTGACACTTTATAAAGGTAATTTGAGGTCTTGTGTGAAAGACTGTACAACAAAAAGGTTCAAACAATAAACACAAATGCACATTTTGAACAATATATACAAAATCAATCAATCAATCAATCAATTTTTTTATATAGCGCCAAATCACAACAAACAGTTGCCCCAAGGTGCTTTATATTGTAAGGCAAGGCCATACAATAATTATGTAAAACCCCAACGGTCAAAACGACCCCCTGTGAGCAAGCACTTGGCTACAGTGGGAAGGAAAAACTCCCTTTTAACAGGAAGAAACCTTCAGCAGAACCAGGCTCAGGGAGGGGCAGTCTTCTGCTGGGACTGGTTGGGGCTGAGGGAGAGAACCAGGAAAAAGACATGCTGTGGAGGGGAGCAGAGATCGATCACTAATGATTAAATGCAGAGTGGTGCATACAGAGCAAAAAGAGAAAGAAACAGTGCATCATGGGAACCCCCCAGCAGTCTACGTCTATAGCAGCATAACTAAGGGATGGTTCAGGGTCACCTGATCCAGCCCTAACTATAAGCTTTAGCAAAAAGGAAAGTTTTAAGCCTAATCTTAAAAGTAGAGAGGGTGTCTGTCTCCCTGATCTGAATTGGGAGCTGGTTCCACAGGAGAGGAGCCTGAAAGCTGAAGGCTCTGCCTCCCATTCTACTCTTACAAACCCTAGGAACTACAAGTAAGCCTGCAGTCTGAGAGCGAAGCGCTCTATTGGGGTGATATGGTACTACGAGGTCCCTAAGATAAGATGGGACCTGATTATTCAAAACCTTATAAGTAAGAAGAAGAATTTTAAATTCTATTCTAGAATTAACAGGAAGCCAATGAAGAGAGGCCAATATGGGTGAGATATGCTCTCTCCTTCTAGTCCCCGTCAGTACTCTAGCTGCAGCATTTTGAATTAACTGAAGGCTTTTTAGGGAACTTTTAGGACAACCTGATAATAATGAATTACAATAGTCCAGCCTAGAGGAAATAAATGCATGAATTAGTTTTTCAGCATCACTCTGAGACAAGACCTTTCTGATTTTAGAGATATTGCGTAAATGCAAAAAAGCAGTCCTACATATTTGTTTAATATGCGCTTTGAATGACATATCCTGATTAAAAATGACTCCAAGATTTCTCACAGTATTACTAGAGGTCAGGGTAATGCCATCCAGAGTAAGGATCTGGTTAGACACCATGTTTCTAAGATTTGTGGGGCCAAGTACAATAACTTCAGTTTTATCTGAGTTTAAAAGCAGGAAATTAGAGGTCATCCATGTCTTTATGTCTGTAAGACAATCCTGCAGTTTAGCTAATTGGTGTGTGTCCTCTGGCTTCATGGATAGATAAAGCTGGGTAGATAAAATGGTTTATGCTTGAGTAGCTTTGCTTGAACTGCTGCCCCCGCAACCCGACTTCGGATAAAGCGGAAGAAAATGGATGGATGGCCTATGCGTTTTGTTGTCCACTGATATGGTAAACAGTGCTTTACGCAGAGAAAGCAACAAAGTTATCCAGTCGTATTTACATGCAAACTAGTGGAGCAATCCTGATAGTTACACACTCTTTCTTTGAGCACTTGAGATTGTCATCAGAGGCTCTCCGTCTGCTCCTGCTTTCACTGATCACTGTGCATAATGGCGCAGGGCGCACTGAGTATGTACTAATAGTATGTACTCATTGGAGCACCCAGGGAGCTATTCAAACGGGCCAACTAGTAACATGTCACTCCTGAAAACGATCTTTGGCTTTTCACGTGAGGTAAATCTGCCCTATGATTGGATTTTGGAAAACCATATTGTCACATGGACACTGACAGTGCACACATCATCACACAGCTTCTATGAGGAGTGCAAAGATGGCCGATGGCTGGCTCGAAAGTCCGCAGAGTTAACTTTCAGCAAAAACAAAAGTATGTTTCTATCTCATATCATTTAAAAGTTATTTATAATTTAGTAAAGCTTGGTCTTAGCCATCATATACGATGGAGTCGGCCCCAGAGGGTTAAACGGTTTAAGGCAGAGGTCTCAAACTCGTTCCAGAAAGGGACGAGAGGGTGCAGATTTTCTTTGTAACCACCCACTCCACCAAGTGATTTAACTGATTAACTGATTCCACCCGCTCAAAGCGATGTTAATCAATCAACTTTTTTCTTATATAGCGCCAAATCACAACAAACAGTTGCCCCAAGGCGCTCCATATTGTAAGGCAAGGCCATACAATAATTATGAAAAACCCCAACGGTCAAAACGACCCCCTATGAGCAAGCACTTGGCCACAGTGGGAAGGAAAAACTCCCTTTTAACAGGAAGAAACCTCCAGCAGAACCAGGCTCAGGGAGGGGCAGTCTTCTGCTGAGACTGGTTGGGGCTGAGGGAAAGAACCAGGAAAAAGACATGCCGAGAAGGGGGGCAGAGATCGATCACTAATGATTAAATGCAGAGTGATGCATACGGAGCAAAAAGAGAAAGAAACAGTGCATCATGGGAACCCCCCCACAGTCTACGTCTAAAGCAACATAACCAAGGGATGGTCCAGGGTCACCCGATCCAGCCCTAACTATAAGCCTTAGCGAAAAGGAAAGTTTTAAGCCTAATCTTAAAAGTAGAGAGGGTATCTGTCTCCCTGATCTGAATTGGGAGCTGGTTCCACAGGAGAGGAGCCTGAAAGCTGAAGGCTCTGCCTCCCATTCTACTCATACAAACCCTAGGAACTACAAGTAAGCCCGCAGTCAGAGCGAAGCGCTCTAATGGGGTAATATGATACTACGAGGTCCCTAAGATAAGATGGGACCTGATTATTCAAAACCTTATAAGTAAGAAGAAGAATTTTAAATTCTATTCTAGAATTAACAGGAAGCCAATGAAGAGAGGCCAACACGGGTGAGATATGCTCTCTCCTGCTAGTCCCCGTCAGTACTCTAGCTGCAGCATTCTGAACCAACTGAAGGCTTTTTAGGGAACTTTTAGGACAACCTGATAATAATGAATTACAATAGTCCAGCCTAGAGGAAATAAATGCATGAATTAGTTTTTCAGCATCACTCTGAGACAAGACCTTTCTGATTTTAGAGATATTGCGTAAATGCAAAAAGGCAGTCCTACATATTTGTTTAATATGCGCTTTGAATGACATATCCTGATCAAAAATGACTCCAAGATTTCTCACAGTATTACTAGAGATCAGGGAAATGCCATCCAGAGTAACGATCTGGTTAGATCTGTTAATCAGTGAAATCACCATTGTCTGACAATGGACATTCGGGAAATTCCTCTGTGGTTGTCACAAAGCCGACGGTTTCCTTTCCTTTTGTAGTTGTGAACAGTGTTGGTATCTTTAAAATCTTGGAGAATTTTCTCTTCATTCCACATGTTCTGGGAGATATTTGTGAGTTGTATGAGGGTGAATGACCCAGCTATTTTGAACACCTCAGCAGGGATTGAGTGAGGGCTGGGAGATGGCCTTTATAAGTTTTGGTAGTGTGGGTAAGGAGTTGAGCTCATGGTTCGTCTCTACTCGTGACAGTCGGGCAATGGCTTTGTTCTTAATTGACAATGGCCAGCTTAGTACACTCTGAAAGTGTTCTACCCATCTCTCCAGCAGTTGTTTTTCTGAGCACAGTGTTTGGCCATCAGCACTTTAGAGGGTGGACAATCCAGAGGACTGCAGACTATAGACGGCCTTCACTGCGCCGTAGAATCACTTCACTTCCTGCGTAAGTCTGAATCTCATCTGCCTTTGCATTAAGCCAGGAATCTTGCCTTGCCTGTACTGTATGGCAGATCTGGGTAAGGGTCACTCAGGTAGGTTTGTAGGTTTGATTAACAGTCTACTGGGACACTTAGAACAAGGCTTACTTCTAGAGAGTCAATACGGCTTCTGTGCATGTCGGGGCACTATGGATACGATTTTTGTTGCTCGCCAACTCCAGGAAAATGTCAGGAATGACACAGAGACCTTAACATAACCTTTATCAACCAAACAAAGGCCTTCGACTCTGTCAGTAGGGAAGGCCAATGGCAGATCATGGAGAAGTTTGGCTGTCCTGATAAGTTCATCAACATAGTTCCACAGTTAATTCATAATTAATTCATAATTCATTAATTGTGTAAAAAATGTATACATGAAAGTATATAATGACGCGTCATAACAATAAAAACATAGCAATAAAAACAAACTATGGCATGGTGCCATTGGTGGTGTTTATTTTTTTGCATTATAAACGCTGTCAAATCTATTTTTAAATGCATTCACACTTGGTGAGAGTACCACATTGCTCGGAAGACTATTCCAAATTTCTACAACTCTAACACTAAAAACGTTTTTTCTAATATTCAACCTTGCTCTTTTCACCTCCAAACTCATTTCGTGACCCCTGAGGCCAGTATACCTTCATAACTCAAAAAGTCTTGATAATCTATATTGTCATAACCATTTAATATTTTATATAATTCAATTAGATCTCCCCGGACACGTCTCTACTCTAAGGTGGTCAAACCAAGCTCTACTACAACCCCTGGCAAAAATTATGGAATCATCGGCCTCGGAGGATGTTCATTCAGTTGATTAATTTTGTAGAAAAGGCACATCACAGACATGACACAAAAATAAAGTCATTTCAAATGGCAACTTTCTGGCTTTAAGAAACACTATAAGAAATCAGGAAAAAAGTTTAAAAAAGTTACTTTTTTAGACCAAGCAGAGGGTGAAAAAATATGGACTCACTCAATTCTGAGGAAAAAATTATGGAATCATGAAAAACAAAAGAACACTCCAACACATCACTAGTATTTTGTTGCACCACCTCTGGCTTTTATAACAGCTTGCAGTCTCTGAGGCATAGACTTAATGAGTGACAAACAGTACTCTTCATCAATCTGGCTCCAACTTTCTCTGACTGCTGTTGCCAGATCAGCTTTGCAAGTTGGAGCCTTGTCATGGACCATTTTCTTCAACTTCCACCAAAGATTTTCAATTGGCTTAAGATCTGGACTATTTGCAGGCCATGACATTGACCCTATGTGTGTTTTTGCAAGGAATGTTTTCACCGTTTTTGCTCTATGGCAAGATGCATTATCATCTTGAAAAATGATATCATCCCCAAACATCCTTTCAATTGATGGGATAAGAAAAGTGTCCAAAATATCAACGTAAACTTGTGCATTTATTGATGATGTAATGACAGCCATCTCCCCAGTGCCTTTACCTGACATGCAGCCCCATATCATCAATGACTGTGGAAATTTACATGTTCTCTTCTGGCAGTCATCTTTATAAATCTCACTGGAATGGCACCAAACAAAAGTTCCAGCATCATCACCTTGCCCAATGCAGATTCGAGATTATGACTTTCATCCAGTCATCCACAGTCCACGATTGCTGTTCCTTAGCCCATTGTAACCTTGTTTTTTTCTGTTTAGGTGTTAATGATGGCTTTCGTTTAGCTTTTCTGTATGTAAATCCCATTTCCTTTAGGCGGTTTCTTACAGTTCGGTCACAGACGCTGACTCCAGTTTCCTCCCATTCGTTCCTCATTTGTTTTGTTGTGCATTTTCGATTTTTGAGACATATTGCTTTAAGTTTTCTGTCTTGACGCTTTGATGTCTTCCTTGGTCTACCAGTATGTTTGTCTTTAACAACCTTCCCATGTTGTTTGTATTTGGTCCAGAGTTTAGACACAGCTGACTGTGAACAACCAACATCTTTTGCAACATTGCGTGATGATTTACCCTCTTTTAAGAGTTGGATAATCATCTCCTTTGTTTCAATTGACATCTCTCGTGTTGGAGGCATGATTTATGTCAGTCCACTTGGTGCAACAGCTCTCCAAGGTGTGATCACTCCTTTTTAGATGCAGACTAACAAGCAGATCTGATCTGATGCAGGTGTTAGTTTTTGGATGAAAATTTACAGGGTGATTCCATAATTTTTTCCTCAGAATTGAGTGAATCCATATTTTTTTCCTCTGCTTGGTCTAAAAAAATAACCGTTACTGACTGCCACAATTATTTTTCCTGATTTCTTATAGTGTTTCTTAAAGCCAGAAAGTTGCCATTTGAAATGACTTTAGTTTTGTGTCATGTCTGTGATCTGCTTTTTTTCTACAAAATTAAACAACTGAATGAACATCCTCTGAGGCCGGTGATTCCATAATTTTTGCCAGGGGTTACAGTCACGCAAATCAGAAACTAGCTTTGCCGCCCGCCCCTGGACTTTCTCTAAAACAATTTTATCTTTTTCAAGGTATGGCGACCAGGCCTGTATGCAATATTGTAGGTGAGGGCGAACAAAACTTTTGTAAAGGATGAGAAAAGACTCCTTGTCTATAAAGGAAAAGGTTCTACTAATCATACCCAACACCCTATTTGCCTTAGCAGCCAATGCTGCAATATGCCTGGAAAAAGAAATGTTATTTGATACTATTACTCCAAGTTCTTTTTCTTCTGTTACTGTTTGCAGGGTTTCGTTATTCATTGTATACTCATAACATGGATTTTTTTTCCCCATGTGTAAGACTTTACATTTTTGTTCACTGAACCCAAGCAGCCAGTCTTTCGACCATAAGAGAAGATTATCTGTGTCTTTTTGGAGATCATTCCTGTCGACCAAAGATAGTATGGGATGATACACTTTAGCATCATCTGCAAAAATTTTGCAGTTCGAAGTAATTGTGGAAGGCAGGTCATTAATAAATAAAAGAAACAATACCGGCCCAATGCCTGACCCCTGGGGGACCCCTCCAGTAACCTGCATCCAGGACGACTGGGCACCATCGATGCATACACATTGTCTTCTGTCACTATGTTCTATGATGACATAATGGCTCATGTTGTCGATGACAAGATGTCTGCTCTCTATCCTAGTTACCAGTGGAGTTAAGCAAGGCTGTGTATTAGCCCCCACACTTTTCAGCATAGTGTTCTCGGCAGTGCTGACAGAAGCCTTTAACGACAGCACCCTGGTAATCTGTATCAAGTATCGCACCAATGGCAAACTGTACAACACCCGTCATCTACAAGCTGTAACTAAAGTAGAGGAAGCTAGGGCTGAAACGATTAATCAACTAATTCAAATAATTCGATTACAAAAAATGTTCGAGGCAAATTATTTGCCTCGAAGCTTCGTTTAAAGCTGTAGTACATATGCCAGGCCTGTAGGTGGCACGTTCCCACAAAAAACAAAGACCGTAGAGCATACCCATAACTAATGTAAGCGCTAATCAATGTAGCAGGCAATGCTACAAGTTTACAAAGCCACATGCTGAGTAAAATAAAGCCTTTTAAGAGAAAGGGTCTGTGCTGATCGTCTGAAGCGGACTTATGCATTTAAAGTGAAGCAGTGTGTTTATACATATATTTTTTTTAAAACGTGGTTTGCTCCACTGGCTGCTCTCCACCTCCGCAGATGAAGCGAAAGGAAGCGCACTTTAAATGAATCATGTTTAACTGTTCAAAAAAATGCTTTTTTCAGATTTGATAAGAGTTTTTAATCAACAGGCTGTAGAGTTAATTTATCAGTGCAGCTGTTGTGGAAATGTTGCACTCCACAGCCGTTTTTTTCCAAAGGTTTTGTTATTCGCCAAGTATCCACAGAAAACAAGGAATTTGACTTTGGTTTGAGCTACTCTGTACAGCATGTAGAAATATACACTAAACACTGAATAAATCACAGCAATAAAAATGAAATGAAAAAAAAAAAAAAAAAAAAAAAAAAAGAACGTCCTGTCCGCAGACTGAAGATTTCACAGAGTGCCTAGGCTTATGGTTTGGCAAAGCTCCAAAACTTAATAATGTAAAGAAAATAAATAATTACCTGGGAAAACAGAGAGAGGGAACATCCTAAACTTAAAAATCTGCATGATGGCACAGCAACATTGTGCCACTGCTTAGGGAGAGCCCTGCCACTACTGATAGTTTAAAAATACAAAAGTACTTTTTTATCCGATTACTCGATTAATCGATAAAATAATCAATAGAATACTCGATTCCAAAAATTTTCGATAGCTGCAGCCCTAGAGGAAACTATTCTTAGGGACTTTCTAGTTGTAAATGACTGCTCGATCAATGCTGGAAAGGAGCATGAGGAGCAACAGCAGACGGATCAGTTCTCAACAGCATGTAAAAACTTCCATCTCACAATCAGTAGAGGTCATGCATCAGCCTGTCTACCGATAAGTTTACCTACTTTGGCAGCGCACTCTCAAGGGCAGCTAACATAGATAATGAGGTCAGCAGCAGAATCTCCAAAGTCTGCACAGTTTTGGGCAGACTGTGGGAAAATGTATTGGAGCATTGCAGCATCAGCCTTACCACCAAGCTAAAGGTTTTCTTCAGTTGTCCTCACAACTCCACTGTATGCCTCTGAGACTTGGACGCCATATCGAAAAAATATGAGGCAACTTAACCACTTCCACATGAGATGTCTCCAAGGCATCATGCACATCCAATGGCGGGACAAGATCCCTGACACAGAGGTGCTCCAGTGAGCCAACATCCCCAGTCTTTTAACACTTTTGCAAAAGGCACAAGTGAGATGTGCTGGACAAGTCAGCCACATGCTTGATCACCGTATCCCAAAGCAACTGTTCTACGGCGAGCTCGGTAGGGGAAAGTGGACAGTCGGGAGACAGACAAAGAGGTTTAAGGACTGCCTCAAAGCATCACAAAGAACTTCAACGTCAATGTCAACACCTGGGAACTAATCGCTCAAAATCGACCAATGTGGTGAAGTCACATCCTCACTGGCACCCATTTTGCAGAAAGCAGAACGGCTGCTGTCAAGAGAAAGTGTCAAAACTGTAAAACCCAAACTACCCAGAGCACCTTACCCACCCACATACATCAAACATGCAGCAGACAATTTTGGGCCCATACTGGACTCAGTCACCAGTGGACCCACCACCCCAGTAGTAAATGTCAAAGACTTGGTCATTCTCGAGGACGAGAGACGGACAACACATAACCATGCACATGTAATATTGTTGTATACCTTAAGCCACCATGACACTTGCACGAATTTGATCACTGCACTGCTACGCAACTCGTTGTGCCAATGCGACCCGCTTTTGTCGCACTTGACGCCATACTATAAAAAAAAATATATAATCATTTCGTAGCCGATCACGCATTTGCTCTCAAACCTTGGCTGATGAAACCATCACTCCCACAATCACAGAGAAATTACCTACAGCTGCAGGTTGTCTCGTGCACGTTGTGCAGCACAGAACGCATTTGGAATCATCTCAAAGGTAATTATTTATTATATACAATTTAATGGATTAGTAACAGTTGCATTTTCATTCCTTTTTATGAGTTAGACAATATGTCTATAAAATTATGATTATTATAGATGCAACATGTCATCATAATCGCTCAGACGCGCTGCACTGCGGCAATGAGATGGATTGAGCTGCAGTGATACGCAGTGTTTTCGAATAGGTTGCGCAATCTTCACTACTTGACAAAATTAATGCATGCGAGAAGTTTTGAACTTTCAAAATTTTCTTTGCTCACTGGCACACATCTGCGCACAGCTCATGCACAGTTTACAATGAGTTTACTCACTGGCGCACCAGAAAGCATGCCAGTGCGAGGATCAAAATCGTGCAAGTGTCAAGGCACCTTTAGAATTGGTTACCTTTTCGGCTAGGCTGACCACTCTTTGTTCCTGCTCTATTGGCAGAAACTATACAGCGCAAACTGTACACATGTGGCAAACCTATTTACATAAGGTACATGAATGCTCCGCTTATCAAATACAACAAAGTCACGACACTACACTTTAGACGTGCTTTCAGGTGGCCTAATACACAAACACTTTCTTATGATGCACAATAGGTAAACTTTACGCCTGACCATAGCTAATTTTTAGAGTGCAAGTACATTTTGCATCAAAGGAATATGGGTGCTGGGCATGAAAATGATCTTCATAAGGGCCAAAGTTCACATAACCAAATTCACACAACATGAAAGACGCAGAAACCAGAAGAAAATCCGCAAACCAAACACTGTGGGGAACCACAAACCACCGTGCACGAACACAGTGTGGGCAGCTGGGACGTGTTGCACTACACCACGCCGCTGATGTGGAGAAAAATAAAATAAAAACTAGCTGTATAATTAGTGAACATCACTGGGCTGATATAAATAATAAATAAAAGGGGACGCAATTCACAACCCTACAGTTAAATAACCCTGGTTAAATAAAAAAAAATAAATTCCACTCATGGGATTCGAACCTGCAATTTACAAAAACTCTGATTACCAGACGGAAACTTTACTGCTGCGCTACAATCACTGTCTTATAAAAATATAAAAAGAGAAAAAAGCGCTGTGATACCTGAACAAACAACATTTGTTATGGCATGTTACTGTTGACACGTGACTGAAAGTGGCGTATTTGTCGCACTGTTGGCTTGTCCTGTGACACGCTGCTCACTGGACACGTGTGCCCATGCGCGTGTCCTGTCAGACAGATGTGACATTCAGATCGCCTGCTGCGTGTCCACATGAACTGACGGACTGGGTCAGCTGGGACAGCCTGTCAATTTGCACGCTGGGGGCGCTCTCCAGCCCATCGCAAAAGTGATATATGTTTTTATGTATTTCCAGGCAAGGACAGCAAGCAGACACACACACACACACACGTCACAGTGGACAGTTGTAAGTTCATGTCCGTCCAAACACGGTACGTGTTCTCCAGCTGGGACGTCCAGAACCAGAGATCTAAACAGCTGCGGCTGTCGGCGGCCACGCCCCCTGTCAGTTCAGCGCACTCACCGACGGATCACTCTGTTATGTGATCATTTCTTTTTAGTTATTTTTACTGCTATTTCCCCATCTGCAACACATCCACCACATGCTGTGGATGAGGGGGTGCAACACGCGTGATTCATACGCATAGTATATGTGTTGCGGGGGGAGCTGACACTCTGGCACGCCACATGTGCATTGCTGTTATGCAATGCCACACTTGTGGGGGCACTTAGACAAATTTCACAGCCAGCTCGAAAGTGATCATCTACTCACTATTTTCGTGCCGAGTGCCAAGCGAGTGGTGTTAGATATTCATGGGTGTCACCTGGAATTTGGTCAACACATGCCACGAGAGGGATCGAATGGGCTCTCACAGCGCACACTCTGTCTTTCAGCCACTGGTGTGCGCAAACAGTTGTAGCAACACGTGTACGAGGCATTAGAAGCAGCTACGATTTTACACGTATTGCATACGATTCCTGCTTCATGCACAATTCAGCCACATTTGTACTATGTGGCCCTCAGCAATAACACTTGCATTAGGTTGTCTGTTGCTCTATGCCTGATAGAAGATACGATCCCAAGAGCCCACCATGTACTGTTAAGCCGCGGTCCCACCGAATAATGAAGGATGAAGAAGAAGCCACGCACCCTGTTTTGTTTGTTTCATGAGCTATCGTGGCAGTACAGTGGCTCAGAGTGGCTCTTAGAGGCATTATCTTCAGTTAATGAGGCTCCTCTGTTTCATCTGGACACTTTTTTTCCTCTCTTTCCTGCTCCACGTGGAATGTATTTTGAACAGCTTAAGGTAATTATTTTTAATGTTTTTTATAGCTTGATAAAACAGTTCCTAGCTGTAAAAGTATGTCTGTATGTTGATGTCTGTTGTATGTAAAAGTACACTCAACAAAAATATAAACGCAACACTTTTGGTTTTGCTCCCATTTTGTATGAGATGAACTCAAAGATCTAAAACTTTTTCCGCATACACAATATCACCATTTCCCTCAAATATTGTTCACAAACCAATCTAAATCTGTGATAGTGAGCACTTCTCCTTTGCTGAGATAATCCATCCCACCTCACAGGTGTGCCATATCAAGATGCTGATTAGACACCATGATTAGTGCACAAGTGTGCCTTAGACTGCCCACAATAAAAGGCCACTCTGAAAGGTGCAGTTTTATCACACAGCACAATGCCACAGATGTCGCAAGATTTGAGGGAGCGCGCAATTGGCATGCTGACAGCAGGAATGTCAACCAGAGCTGTTGCTCATGTATTGAATGTTCATTTCTCTACCATAAGCCGTCTCCAAAGGCGTTTCAGAGAATTTGGCAGTACATCCAACCAGCCTCACAACCGCAGACCACGTGTAACCACACCAGCCCAAGACCTCCACATCCAGCATGTTCACCTCCAAGATCATCTGAGACCAGCCACTCGGACAGCTGCTGAAACAATCGGTTTGCATAACCAAAGAATTTCTGCACAAACTGTCAGAAACCATCTCAGGGAAGCTCATCTGCATGCTCGTCGTCCTCATCGGGGTCTCAACCTGACTCCAGTTCGTCGTCGTAACCGACTTGAGTGGGCAAATGCTCACATTCGCAGGCGTTTGGCACGTTGGAGAGGTGTTCTCTTCATGGATGAATCCCGGTTCACACTGTCCAGGGCAGATGGCAGACAGCGTGTGTGGCATCGTGTGGGTGAGCAGTTTTCTGATGTCAATGTTGTGGATCGAGTGGCCCATGGTGGCGGTGGGGTTATGGTATGGGCAGGCGTCTGTTATGGACGAAAAACACAGGTGCATTTTATTGATGGCATTCTGAATGCACAGAGATACTGTGATGAGATCCTGAGGCCCATTGTTGTGCCATACATCCAAGAACATCACCTCATGTTGCAGCAGGATAATGCACGGCCCCATGTTGCAAGGATCTGTACACAATTCTTGGAAGCTGAAAATGTCCCAGTTCTTGCACGGCCGGCATACTTACCGGACATGTCACCCATTGAGCATGTTTGGGATGCTCTGGACCGGCGTATACGACAGCGTGTACCAGTTCCTGCCAATATCCAGCAACTTCGCACAGCCATTGAAGAGGAGTGGACCAACATTCTACAGGCCACAATTGACAACCTGATCAACTCTATGCGAAGGAGATGTGTTGCACTGCATAAGGCAAATGGTGGTCACACCAGATACTGACTGGTATCCCCCCAATAAAACAAAACTACACCTTTCAGAGTGGCCTTTTATTGTGGGCAGTCTAAGGCACACCTGTGCACTAATCATGGTGTCTAATCGGCATCTTGATATGGCACACCTGTGAGGTGGGATGGATTATCTCAGCAAAGGAGAAGTGCTCACTATCACAGATTTAGACTGGTTTGTGAACAATATTTTAGGGAAATGGTGATATTGTGTATGTGGAAAAAGTTTTAGATCTTTGAGTTCATCTCATACAAAATGGGAGCAAAACCAAAAGTGTTGCGTTTATATTTTTGTTGAGTGTATGTTAATTTAATATCTTGTTAATGGATCACATGACCTACGCTGTGTGTGCGCACTGAGGCAAAACCTCTCCTATGGCGCACACAATTCCATCTGCTCTATGCGCTGGACTCTATATAAAATAATTATTTTGTAGCAGATTAATCATTTTCTGTCAAACCTTGGATGCTGAAAACACCTCTAATGACTTCTGGAATTAATGGATCACATGAGCTCCGCTGTGTGTGTGTGCACTGAGGCAGTGACTCATCATCACAGTTAAAACGAGCATTTCGGCAGAACGCCAGCTCACAAAAGAGTGATATTTCAGTCAATATTGGACGAACACAAAATTAAAATTTGGGTGACTGCGTGAAAGTGGATGTGTGTTTAAAGCCATGGAAGATAATAACTCCAGTGGAGCAGCTAAGAGCAGGAGCTGTGCGGCAACACAGGTGGAGAGTGCGCAAAAGACCGATTTTGAAGACATAACACAAAGTTAAAAGTTGTATCATGGTGACTTGTAAGCTGCGGAAGAAATATATATATATATATATATATATATATATATATATATATATATATATATATATATATGAGGTCTGTTAGAAAAGTATCTGACCTTTTTATTTTTTGCAAAAACCATATGGATTTGAATCACGTGTGATTGCATCAGCCAAGCTTGAACCTTCTAGCGCATGCGTGAGTTTTTTCATGCCTGTCGGTTGCGTCATTCACTTGTGAGCAGGCTTTGTGTGAGCAGTGGTCCACCCCTCTCGTCGGATTTTTATTGTGACTAAATGTCTGAACGATTTGGAGCTTTGCTGCATCAAATTTTTCCAGAAACTGAGAGACCTCCAGGTGGACACCATTCGGAAAATTCAGATGGCTTTCAGGGACGATTTTATGGGGATTACACAGATTAAGGAGTGCTCCAGCCGGTTTAAAGACCGCCCACAGCGTCTGAGAGCGTGGCGCACTCTGAGCAACGATCGACAGGCTGACACCCCGCTGAAACAACCAGATCATTTCCAATGTGAAGGCTTTGTTGAGCGCACAACTGCGGAACTATGATGGAGTGTCTATTTTTGGACCGCGTTAAAAAAAAAAAAAAAAAAAAGAAGGGACATCTTTAAATGCTGCTGTGAATCTGAATTGAAAACCCACACTTTGAAGGGACCAGGTGTGGGAGGGCTGGCGGTTTGGACCAAACTCATGCCTAAACATGCGCCAACATGGCGTTATCATGGCACTACATGGCTTAGCGTGGCTGATGCGAGCCATTCGAGGCTGTAATGACAGGTCGGTCGTGGCTCACTAGAGGCTGCTACGTGGCACATGTGGGGTACAGAGAGGCACATAGTGGCACCTTCATAGTGGATACGTGATAGATGAAAACGTGGGTCATTCTGCGAATAATCACCCCACACCCATGCGTGGCTCCTTCATCAGCCTTCATTATTGGTGGGACCAAGGCTTTACTGAGTTACCATGTTCACAAGAATGTGCACACACATAATAACATAATGAACCAACATCCTATGTTAACAATGGCAGGACATAAAAAACTGGAAGTGAGAGCACTCAGGAATCTTCAGAAATCTTTTGTTTTACGACACATGGAAGTGCAGATGAACATATTTGCTTTACCTGTCATGTCTGTCAGATTGTGAGTTGTGTCTGTGGTGAGGATCTCCATTCTCCTGTCCTTCTCTTCCCCCTGAAGACCCAGAGTCCCGATGAGGTTGGACGGGGGGGCTGCATCGACGCAAAGAATTGGAGCGAGTCACAGACATGTTGTCAAATTCATCAAGCAGCCACGTCAGGGAGCCATCCACTCCCAGCTTGTTGCCACGGACAATGGTCTGAAGATGAAAAACAAAATGCTTTGACTAATCGTCCGTTTAACTGAACCTTACCCTGGGAGCCAACCATACTTCCTGCACGTGCCACAAACTAGGTGACAAGTTGAACAGCATACAAAACTAAAATCTCACTTTTTCTGAAAGTTAAAACTGGAGTAGACCTTGTGTGAGGTCAACAAACCTGTAAACTCGTGTCAGACCTTTTACAACACCTGGCAAAAGTTATGGAATCACCGGCCTCAGAGGATGTTCATTCAGTTGTTTAATTTTGTAGAAAAAAAAAAAAAAGCAGATCACAGACATGACACAAAACTAAAGTCATTTCAAATGGCAACTTTCTGACTTTAAGAAACACTATAAGAAATCAGGAAAAAAATTGTGGCAGTCAGTAACAGTTACTTTTTTAGACCAAGCAGAGAGAAAAAAAAATATGGAATCACTCAATTCTGAGGAAAAAAATTATGGAATCATGACAAACAAAAGAACACTCCAACACATCACTAGTATTTTGTTGCACCACCTCTGGCTTTTATAACAGCTTGCAGTCTCTGAGGCATGGACTTAATGAGTGACAAACAGTACTCTTCATCAATCTGGCTCCAACTTTCTCTGATTGCTGTTGCCAGATCAGCTTTGCAGGTTGGAGCCTTGTCATGGAGCATTTTCTTCAACTTCCAAAGATTTTCAATTGGATTAAGATCCGGACTATTTGCAGGCCATGAGATTGACCCTATGTGTCTTTTTGCAAGGAATGTTTTCACAGTTTTTGTTCTATGGCAAGATGCATTATCATCTTGAAAAATGATTTCATCATCCCCAAACATCCTTTCAATTGATGGGATAAGAAAAGTGTCCAAAATATCAACGTAAACTTGTGCATTTATTGATGATGTAATGACAGCCATCTCCCCAGTGCCTTTACCTGACATGCAGAGTACTGTTTGTCACTCATTAAGTCCATGCCTCAGACTGCAAGCTGTTATAAAAGCCAGAGGTGGTGCAACAAAATACTAGTGATGTGTTGGAGCGTTCTTTTGTTTTTCATGATTCCATAATTTTTTCCTCAGAATTGAGTGATTCCATATTTTTTTTCCCTCTGCTTGGTCTAAAAAAGTAACCGTTACTGACTGCCACAATTTTTTTTCCTGATTTCTTATAGTGTTTCTTAAAGCCAGAAAGTTGCCATTTGAAATGACTTTAGTTGTGTGTCATGTCTGTGATCTGCTTTTTTTCTACAAAATTAAACATTTGAATGAACATCCTCCGAGGCCGGCGATTCCATAATTATTGCCAGGGGTTGTATTATCAATTCTCAGCAAAATCATAATACATCATAACACAAGCTTAACTTCTTCTGAACAAATTAAAACCAAACACAACCTCTTATAATGCCACCTTCATGAATAAAGTGCACTCAAAGTGCAACACTGTTGAACGCTGGGAAAAAGAACTGGACATTGAAATAACAGGACATGTGGATGAAGGCCTGGATGACAGTCATCCACCACTAATTCTTTGGATTGGAGAGACTTCTGTTGGAAAAATCTCATATGCTTTTTTATTTCACCTGAACAAAAAGCTAAAAAGACTGATACTCCATTAGGATGGTGGTGGGAATGTGGAGAAACCATGGTTGACCACGCCCATGTGTTCTGGTTGTGCCCTCTTATTCAGAGTTTTTGGAAAGATGTGGCAAGAATATTACAAAGGTTCTGGGTGTGCATGTTGGCATTACATTCACTCTTATACTGGGGAAATGTCCCTGAGGGATTAGGTCAAAATGATGAGTAAATTTCTGTTAGTTGCATGTAAAAAGGCTACCACAAAGATTCCTACTTTAGCAGTTTTTATTGGTATTGTTAAATATTTACACCTTCTTGTGCAGATAACATACTCCTTACAGCTCCAGAAAGAGCCAGGGAAGAAAAAGTGGGGGAAATGGTCCATTTTCATAGCTGAAAGTAATGATGTCATTTTTTAATACATTCTTTATATACATACCGTATATTGTATTACTTTGCACTAGTTCTGTGTTTCCTTTCGTCCTCTTTTTTTGTAATGTGAAAATGTTTCAGAACTAAAAAGAAAAAAGTGCAACATTGCTTTAGGGCTAAAGGAGAGATTCCTAAATGTTTTCTGCAAACACCCCCCACCTTTTGAACATAAGAATATTTTGGAGCAATGCTGCCAAAGCATACATAAAACCCTGCAGCAACAAACCTTTTGTTTGCAACAAACAAAGTTCATACACCTTGTCACACCCCACCTGCAATACCTCTCCCAACTATAAACTGAGCCTCAAATGATCTGGTGTGGAAATTAAATTTGTGATCTGCATGTTTGTTTTGGCAAAATTTAAACTGGATGTCCTTGCTGATGCAACCCAACTCATTTACTGATGCTTGGGACTGGCTCTTATGCCGCGTTCACACCGGGCGCGACGCGAGCGACTGCAGCCACAGGTTGCCATGTAATCCCTATGTAAGGACGCGTTTTGGCGCCAAACCACGCAGCGCGACGCGATGAACGCAAGTGAAGCGATGCGAGTGAAGCGATTGAGCGTTTTGCGCGTTTGTGGCGCGATATTGCGTCGCGTCACGCCGCATTGCCCTCCTCCCCAAGTTCAAAAATCTGAACTTTTTCGTCTGGTCGCACCACGATGACCAATCAGGGACTGAATATGTAGTGACGTGGAGATGTCTGGAGTTTGACTGAAGATGTGAACATGTCCTGTATCTGGTAGCAGCCTGTGAGCAGGACTTATGTCTCTTTTGTCCTTTATTTCACAATCATGACAGTTTTTGGAGCGAACAGCAGCACCACAGCAGCAGGGAGCGGAGTTTCCTTTTATTTTTATTTTATGTGCGCGCGCGCAAATCGTCCTGGAGATTATTTTACTTATTAACTACACAGCTGTATAATAAAGCAAATGGTGACTGGTTTCTAAACACAATTATGAGAGAGTTTTTGGAGCGAGCAGCAGCCCTACTTGCAGCAGCGGGAGCAGAGCTTTTTCCTTTTTTTTTACGTGCGCGCATGAGCGAATCATCTGTAGAGAATATTTTATTAATTAACTACACAGATGTATAATAAAACAAATGGTGACTGGTTTTTAAACAATTATGACAGAGTTTTTTGGGGGAAGAGCCAGCTGCAGCAAGCAGCGGAGTTTTTTTTTTTTTCTTTGTTTACATGTGCGCGCGCGAACGGGACAGTTGATCCTCAAACTGGGTCCCGCAGAGGTGGAAGGAGCGCTGAAAGCGGCCGTCACCCAGACACAGCTCCTACAGCAAATAATGATACTGTCTGTATTGGGAGCTTTCCACAGCAACTCGCTCCGTGTGATCAAGGTCCGTCATGTTAGCTTGACTGACAACCGGAGCCGGCGAGCGGAATGGAAGCTCCTCCTATTTGATGATGCACTGGGGCGAATTTTCGCAGCGAAAGTCCACCGAAGCAGAGCAACACACCAGGCGAAGGAGGCGCGACCGTCGCCTGGCGACCCACACGAATTTGTAGCATCTGATCGCGCCCGGTGTGAACGCAGCTTTAGAATGCACTGGCTGCACACCCCATGTGGCTGAGTTACTAACGCCACACCAACAAACAAACAAACAAACAAACAAGCAGTTGGACCTCTGGACTGCCTTTAGCTTTTCTCCCATCAAAAGCACCTTCTTCTATGTGCTTACTAACTGGTTTCTTTACTAAGGGTGTGTGATATGGACAAAATAAAATATCAATATTTGTTGTGACTACAACAACAACAAGACAATATTCTTCAAAATTGTGTTTGTAAAAGTCTTAGCAATAGTCTGTATTAATTGTTGCTTACTGACAATAATGGACACAATGTTTAAGAAAAATGGCTCATTTATTTCCTTATAACTTAAGCATTAAAGTAAAAATAATAGAAAAACATTCACAAATATCCCTTAGATCAGATAAAGTATGCAGAGTGTGTTGTGCAGGAGCTTTAGCTAATTTAGACTTTTCTTTAGCAGCAAAGTCTCAAAGCTAACGTTTCATGTTCCTTAGTTTGCAGGTGGTGAAACAAGTTGACTATCGAGCTGTTTTTTTAAATTACAGAAACAATGTCTTTCTTGAATTACTTCAGTCTTTTTCAATCCAAACCACCTCTACTAGTGAGACTGACCCCCGTTGTTTTTTGCCTTAGTTCTTAACACCAGCCATGCTACGAGTTAAGCTAAACTGTATTGCGATGATGCTCAATGAGAGATTGTGTTACTGTGAATCTGCAGCAATGTTGCCAGATGCAGTGGATGATTTCCAGTCCAAAGACTTTTCAAAAATCACCTTTAGCCTGCAAAATAAAACTGAAAACTACCTAATCTGGCAGCATTACTCTACTGCAAGCAGAGGTTAAAATACTAAATATTATTATCACTGAGGCGTTGCTGGGCTGGCAGCATAGATTTACATTTACGCTACCTGGCTACACCCAGTCGCCCAAAATGACAGATATCCGCCCTCGTCTAACTCGGGTGAATATCTGTCATTTTGGGCGACTGGGCATGGAAGGAGGGCCTCTGAAAATGCATACCACCCTCCAAAAGCATGTTATTGTATTAATATCAGACACAGCATGTCACTAAAACAACAATCACAAAATTACTGTCAACATTTTGCACACCTGTTCTTTACCCAAAGCACTTGCCTTTCTTCAAATGCAGATTCACTGTGTCTGCAGCTTCACCTGCTTTTCTCAAAGACCTCCTGATGTTATGTCCAGTCACCCGTACCTCCCAGAAGAAGGACAAACCTGTCTTGGAGACAAAACCATTGGTCCCAACTAAGCCTCCCATTCCACTTGCCTGATTTCTCCAATTACTTCAAAGTTTTTACTTTTTTCTTCTTAACAATTTCTTAAACTCTGAACTATCACAATTAACCAAGTAAACCACATACGGTAATTCTAATCAGAATTCCAGAACTGGTCTAAGATTACCGGCAGTCAAACCCATTCTCTGAGGAGGATTTTATTCCAAAATGTTTGTGTGACCAAAAAAGTTCATTTCCATGAATATAACAAATGCCATTTCCTGTGAGTTGCCAGTTAACTGCTTCCAAATACATCATATATAAAGACCAAATGTAGGACCCATTACCACCGCAGGACTAATCCCAGTTCTTTGGTCCAAACATCTTCATTACTGAGCTATCAGTTACAGGAGACAGCATGCAGAGAGGAGAGACTGACACGTCAACCTTGCATTGCTTGCAGACAAGCATGGCTGGAATGTAGAGTTGTGTTGACTTGAGGAGGGCTGCAGGGAATTTGTAGCCAGTTCTAAAGATTTTCTTTAAACAATAAAAGAAGCCTAGCTGTGATCCATTTTCTTGTGTTAAAATCCTTCTCTGTGCCACTCCCCCATGAAGCCGTGTAACTGGTGATCCAACGGTGCACTATGTACAAGGTCTCCAATCACAGCCACAAACACCTGTACATAATCCTTATAGAGCTGTCTGGTTGTGTTTCCTCACTACTCTCCTTGCACGGTCACCCAGTTTTTGAGAACTACCAATCCCAGAAACAGTCACCACACACGACTATCCTGTTTGGATGTCTTAATGATTCATGGAAATGAAGCACAAAATACATTCAGTGATTCCAAAATGTTCATGTATCCACCCCCGAGCTGTCCAAAGAAAATTGGCTGTAAAAGTGATGATTTAATTGTGTTATAGTTAAAGCTGTCCTTACTAATGCACACCATTGTCTTGGTGTTTATATTTTATTTAATCTGTATCATGTTGGAGAGATACTGTGAGATTAAAGGACATCATTTTAGACATTAATATAAAGAAACCTGCTTTGTTTTTTTTATATGGTGTCAAAAAATTCTAAAGTGTATGAACTCAAAGGTGAAGTAACTTTTTCAAATGTAGTTTAAAACATTGTATATGTGGAAATACTTCATGTCAGTCTCGTATGTTCATCGAGAAAGACGAAAGACAATTTTCATATTTCAAAGTGGACTCTAGTGTTCTTAAGTTTGAGAATGGATGCCTTAGCACATTCAGCCATCTCAGCTAAACTAATAATATAGAGCACCAAAATCCCTTATCCATAAAGGGCCACACTGCTGAGGCAGTGGTGGGCTTATTACTAATCACACTGAAAAGGTTTTGGATTTCATAAAATGGCAAAAATACATAGATACTTTAGTCTATCATTTTGCACAACTAAAAGTTGACTTATTTTTGGTCAGCTCACCTTGCGTGGCTCAACAGCAGTGATGACAGTCACATCGATGAAGGGCTTGGGTCTTTTGGCCGTATCTTCAATAAGTGACTGCCATTGTCGAGGCAACCCAACAAACTTTTGCTCCTGCTCATCAAAGTCGGTATGGACACGATGCTCAAAGTTAGATGGAGCTGATATTTGGATACGAGACTTCTTCTTCTTGGTGAACATGATGGTACCTGAAGCAGATCTAACCTAGTATCAGTCCTGTTAAGAGGAAGAAACAGAAGAAAATTAGAATGTAAGAGGAAAAATGAATGCATAAATCTTTGGGTACCGTAGTCTCGTTTGAGGGTGGGCACTAAAGGGCTTAAATGAAACAGCATAATTCTGCTTCCAGGGACACATCAGAAATGCATCCCTTTCTTTGAGTTTTTGGGCAAATTACACAGCAAACAAGAATTTACAACAGGTAGACTCCAATTAAGCAGAAGAAACATCTCAAGAGTGATCAGTGGAAAAAGGATGCACCTGAGCTCAATTTTGAGCTTCACTGCAAAATCTGTGAATACTTATGTACATGTAATCTCTCATTTTTTTTTAAATTTAGTAATTCATTTAAATTACAAATTTTAATAGCCACAGACTGCTCCTTGC
The DNA here is from genome assembly GCF_902500255.1 of Thalassophryne amazonica. NCBI lineage: Eukaryota > Metazoa > Chordata > Actinopteri > Batrachoidiformes > Batrachoididae > Thalassophryne > Thalassophryne amazonica. Next base: position 137,000,664 of record NC_047106.1, read on the forward strand.
CAAGTGCTGGACCAACCGACTGAAAAACCCTTTATCCCTTTTATTAAATAAATAAATCAATCTTTTTTCACATTGTCATTTATTGTGTGTAGAATTTTGAGGAAAAAAAAATTTATTTCATCCACATTGTGTTAAGGTTGTAACACACTAATTCAGTGAGATGACTGGGATGGTGTGTGCTATAGTGGCGAGGGCTGTACTGGAAAATTAAGAAGATGTAATAATATCCTTTGGAATGTTCAACATTTGGTTTGAGGATCGACAGGTTCTGCATGCTGAACATCCTGTCTGATGTTTCTACACTGCATTGTGGCCAATCACATTAAAAACAAACATGAACATGACAACGTAATTCAAAGTCAGTGTTGTAGTCTTCACTTATTTTTATTTACTAATTTCTTTAACAGTACACAACCCATAGTTCAGTACACATAAAATATTGTAGAGCCCCCTTCCCCCCCGACACGGACATTTTTTGTCGCACTCGTCATTAAAATGATTTATCTGTAAAGGACACATTCAGACAAATAAGTCGTCAACAACAGTACTGCATTTAATTTATTCCCTCATAAGCCCCTTCGCTTGCTCCTTTGTTTTGCACTCAGGGTCGCCACAGCAAATTCAAAATGGATCTGCATGTTGAATTGGCACAGGTTTTATGCAGGATGCCCTTCCTGACACAACTCCACATTACATGGAGAAAAAGAAAATCATGCACAGTAGATGTTGAGATAAATTCTGTACGAACATTTGGAATCTTCCAGCTGTGATTGCATCACAACATAGATATAGCCAAAAGATCATAACTGTAAACTTTCACAATAATTTGACCTGTTTTTCTGTTTTACTCAGTTCTGTCGATTTTGTAATTATTATGGGCGAGTACTAGCATTCACTTTCATAGAACTGTGTCCGTGCAGCATGAGGTACAGGGTTATGCTGAAGCTGAGTGTCAGTACTATTTGGTCTGTGTTGTTTGCACTAAAACTCTGTTTTCCCAGTATGTTCCTGGGTGGGTCCTACTACACTTCAAACACCCCTGCTCTGTTAAAGGCTTTATGAACACCATAGACTGTCTCATGACCCACCCAGCACTGCCTCTCCTTTACATCACCCACCCACAGTTCGCGGTCCTCTTATCATGTGACTTTCTTTCTCTGGGGATCTTCCCTGCACCTTCATCACTCCCTTGATTTTGTCAAATAACAGAGTTTTGTTTTTGTTTTAACGCCCCCCGTCCCCACCAAATTCTTTCCAAATTATTAATTTTTCTTTCTATTTCAAAGATTAAATGGCAGCAGTAAGATCCACAGCCTGTTGTAGTATAAAAACGCCTCCCTAAGTGAATAGTTGCTTGACCGATCTTGCCCACCCTGCTGAGCTACCCAGCAGGGCCTAGATCTGCCTATGACACACCCTGATCACAAACAAGCCTCTGTTTAACAGCAGCTGTGGCCTATTATTACCTACTGACAAAGCAAGTGTGTCAAGGCTCAAATCTGGTGGCACGTGTGTGAGAACTGAGGCTGGCAAAACAAAATGTGCAACCAGTGGAAGTGGTGGACTGAGAAAGTATGGTGTAATGTTTCATGATACAAAAATAGATTTTGCATCATAAGGCTCAAAATGCGTCACACATTCAAGTATGAAAATTCATTAATGTATCAGTGTTAGGGGTGTCAGGGGGGAAAAAAAAAAAAAAAAAAAAAAAAAAAAAAAAAAAAAAAAAAAAAAAAAAATCGATTCACGTCCGAATCACGATTCTTATTTATTACGATTCTGAATCGATCCAAAATGTCCAAGAATCGATTTTTTAAAAGCATTTTTTAAACATAATCTTGCTTACTCGCTGCGTGTACCGTTTGTCAGGCAACGGCTTCCGTACTACAGCGTCCCCGCGAGGGGGGGTGGTCCGGCGTGCCTCAAACACTCGTGAGCTGCAGAGTTCAGTGGCTGTGATAATCTGTGATAGTGAGCACTTCTCCTTTGCTGAGATAATCCATCCCACCTCACAGGTGTGCCATACCAAGATGCTGATTAGATACCATGATTAGTGCACAGGTGTGCCTTAGACTGCCCACAATAAAAGGCCACTCTGAGAGGTGCAGTTTTATCACACAGCACAATGCCACAGATGTCGCAAGATTTGAGGGAGCGTGCAATTGGCTTGCTGACAGCAGGAATGTCAACCAGAGCTGTTGCTTGTGTATTGAATGTTCATTTCGCTACCATACACCGTCTCCAAAGGCGTTTCAGAGAATTTGGCAGTACATCCAACCAGCCTCACAACCGCAGACCATGTGTAACCACACCAGCCCAAGACCTCCACATCCAGCATGTTCACCTCCAAGATCGTCTGAGACCAGCCACTCGGACAGCTGCTGAAACAATCGGTTTGCATAACCAAAGAATTTCTGCACAAACTGTCAGAAACCGTCTCAGGGAAGCTCATCTGCATGCTCGTCGTCCTCATCGGGGTCTCGACCTGACTCCAGTTCGTCGTCGTAACCGACTTGAGTGGGCAAATGCTCACATTCGTTGGCGTTTGGCACGTTGGAGAGGTGTTCTCTTCACGGATGAATCCCGGTTCACACAGTCCAGGGCAGATGGCAGACAGCGTGTGTGGCGTCGTGTGGGTGAGTGGTTTTCTGATGTCAATGTTGTGGATCGAGTGGCCCATGGTGGCGGTGGGGTTATGGTATGGGCAGGCGTCTCTTACAGACAAAGAACACAGGTGCATTTTATTGATGGCATTTTGAATGCACAGAGATACCGTGATGAGATCCTGAGGCCCTTTGTTGTGCCATACATCCAAGAACATCACCTCATGTTGCAGCAGGATAATGCACGGCCCCATGTTGCAAGGATCTGTACACAATTCTTGGAAGCTGAAAATGTCCCAGTTCTTGCATGGCCGGCATACTCACCGGACATGTCACCCATTGAGCATGTTTGGGATGCTCTGGACCGGCGTATACGACAGCGTGTACCAGTTCCTGCCAATATCCAGCAACTTCGCACAGCCATTGAAGAGGAGTGGACCAACATTCCGCAGGCCACAATTGACAACCAGATCAACTCTATGCGAAGGAGATGTGTTGCACTGCATGAGGCAAATGGTGGTCACACCAGATACTGACTGGTATCCCCCCTCAATAAAACAAAACTGCACCTTTCAGAGTGGCCTTTTATTGTGGACAGTCTAAGGCACACCTATATTTTTGTTGAGTGTATAAAAATAAACTGTCACCTATGAATAACTGAATAAAATGGACATCATGAAGGCAGTGGTCAGCACAGTGGCTTAGTGATTAGCACTGTTGCTCCACAGCAAGATGGTCATGGGATTGCTTCCAACCTGTGGCTTTTCTGTGTGGAGATGCATGTTCTCCCCATGTTTGTGTGGGTTCCCTCCGGTTGCTCCAGAATTACTCCCATGTCCAAAGACATGCAGGTTAGAGTGTATCCAGAAAGAATTCACAATGCTTCACTTTTTCCACATTTTATGTTACAGCCTTATTCCAAAACAGATAAAATTTTTTCCCCCTTAAAATTCAACTTCACAACACCCCATAATGACAACATGAAAAAAAAACTTAGACATTTTTGCAAATTTATTAAAAACATAAAACTAAGAAATCATATGTACATACAGTGGTGTGAAAAAGTGTTTGCCTCCTTGAGTATGTTAAAAAACTTTTTAGGACATTAAAAAAAAAAAAAAAATTCAGGCATTGCATATTAAAATTTCTAAAATTATGCCCTTTAAACTCACAATGAAAAGTAATCTCTATATCATGAATTAAAAGAAATAAAAATCTAAAAGCCAAAATGATGGTGTGACTAAGTAAGTGTTCCCTTTAGTATAGCACATGTAAACCATCACTTTTACATGCAGTTTTCTTCAGACAAGTCAGGCAATGGATACATGAACATTCCCAAGAGACTAATTATGTCTTGGACTTTATTTTCATGAATTATGAAGAAATACAAACAGTATGGTACTCTATGTTAAATCTGTGTGGAGGCGACAGTTCTCAAAAACTGAGCGACTGTATAAGGAGGAGATTAGAGAGTAAAGACACCCAGACAACCCTGAAGAAGTTATAGACTTATGTGGCTGTGATTAAAGAAATTGCAATTTTTGAGTTCCGCATCACCAATTATACAGCTTCATGGTGAAGTGGTATAGAGACTTTTTTACAAAAAAAAAAAAAAAAAAAAAAAAAGAACACTTGAAAGGTCAACTACAATTTGCCAGAAGGCACTTCGGAGATTCAAGCATAGATGTGATCTCTTTTGTTGAAAGAAAATTCTTCTCTGTGCAACGCCACTATGAAGGCACCTAAGCTCAACTTCATGGCAAAGGCTGGGAATATTTATGTACATGCGATTTCTTAGGTTTTTATTTTTAATATATTTGCAAAAATCTCAAAAAAGTAAAAAAAACACAAAAAAAACTTTTTCACTTTGTCATTATGGGGTATAGTGTGTAGAATTTGGAGGGGGGAAAAGATGAATTTTATCCATTCTGGAATAAGGCTGTAACATAAAATGCGGAAAAAGTGAAGCACTGATTAATTTCTCCATGCACTGTAGGTGAACTGGAAATTTAAACTGTCTGTCTGTGTGTCTGCCTATATGTGGTCCTATGATAAACTGGTGTCCTGTCCAGAGTGACATCCAAGGACTGCTGGAATAGGCTCCAGCTCCCTGTGACCCTTAACTGGAGAAAGCAGGTAGAGAAAATGGACACTTAACAAAACTGACTAAACCAATTGAACTACAATAACACATGAACCACAATAACAATTAAAACCCCAAAACCCCAAACTCCCATGGTGCATTGCAGCACAACAGTCATTATTATATGGTATGGGATTTTGCCAACTTCTGATTGGCCCATTCGTCACTTTCTCAGCTGTACCACATGCCGAGTTGACCGCTGGTGGAGCCGAGTACACCTCGCGTGCAGCGTAGCGCTAGCTAATCGAGTGACGCCTTCTATCGATAACGACCAATCAGATAACACGATACAACGCCTACTTTGGCTGTCAGTTTGTTGACAAGATGGCAGAAGACAGGTTTGCGTCTGTTAGCGACGCTGACTTAAACTGAATTTCACACGAAAAAGATGCGAAGAACACCTGCAGAAATACACAGTCAGCAGCCAACCTGTTTCGCAAGTACGTCACTGAAAAGGGACATGTGCCCAACTTTGAAACTTATGACAGACGGATGCTTGACGGAGTACTCGATTTTATGCGGAAGCTAGACAGGCGAATGGTGAACTTTATAAGAAAACAAGCCTGATGACTCTTCGTCACGGACTTAACAGGCATCTCCAGTCGATCGATGGGATGTCAGTAATAATAAAGAGTTGAAAATTTGAGATTGATTTTTCAGATTTAGTATATTTGACAACCATTCATTGCTGTGCACACGACTGCACAAGCCGTCAAAAGAAAGGCCCCAAGGTACATTTTTATCATTTTCCAGCTGATAAAGAGCAGTGTGAAAAGTGAAAGTTTTAAAGTTCTCCGCTTTTTCTGGATTAATTTATCCCTCAACGAGCTCTTCTTTCTACAAACCTGCAAACCAAAGGTACGGTGTACAGTTTCCACCATGAATTGCAAGTCATTTCAGCAACTTTGTAGTTTTTTTACTCCATGTTGTAAAATGGGTAACATTTGTGAACTTTTCTGCCAAATGAATTTGATCCATGATTGAAATGTAATCAGCAGGCGCACTGCAAACATTTTTAAAATATGACGGGAGAGGAAGAAGTGAAAACATAAAAGTGACAAATCACAGCCCTTTGCAGTGTCTGATTTAGCAGGTGCACATCAGACTGTGGGTCTGAATACGATTTGAAAAAATAAACAGCCGGGCATTTAATCACAGAAATACTATGCCCACTTTCCTTGAATTGGTGAGTGTCAGTGCTGGACTTTAATTTAATGCCTCTGTTACTGGGCATGTCCAGACTGCTCTGTCCAGTACATGTGAGGGAAATTTAATGGAAATGCATTGCAGTCGGACAGGACGTTTTGTCCGATGTGGGTGAAAATCCGTCACACAACATCCGTTATATACAGTGTTTATTACATGGAATACCATACAAAAATATTGGGACTTTTGTTTTTGTCTGGTGAGTGCAAATATCCGGGTTATACAATGACAGTTGAGACAAGTTTTGCTGTACTTACTCGGGCTTTTATTACAGAAATGTCATCAGTAACCTGACTGATGACCACATTCTGCACGCATCCAGCCGCGAAGAAGCTATCGGCATTCAAACTTTTATGTCTTCAGGGCTTATCCTGTGTAGGGTGATGGAGTCTTGATAAAGTAGTTGAAAATGTCTGGTCACCGCACGTCTGGCTTTCGCTCAAAATCAATAAAACGGGTGAACTTCAAGGGAAATACTGTAGGGATCCACACTGATTCTCTATATTTTCTCTAAATACCTTTTCCGACGTTCAGGATCGAGCGCTTTATAGACAGGTGGCCAAGTCCACCACGAACTGTTTTCGTTTGCAACTTGGACTATACTCGTATTTATATATGTGGTATCGTTGGAAAGGGGAGTGCTTCAGGGTTAAGGATTTACCACTACTAGAATTTTATATCCTGCCTTATGCCACTAAATCACCTCCTGAAGTTACCCCCACCCCTTAAACTGGATTACTCCATTTTGGCGCAGTTGAGAATTTCTACCTCTGACCAATTCTTCCTTCTGTCCACTTTTGTTCATCATGTAGATTATATAAACCAGTGATATTTTAAACAGGGTTAGTCCATACCCTGCCCACTATGACTGATATGGCAGATTACCCCTTTCACCGTTTGCACACCCGCACAGCTTACAGCAAAACGATACCATGTAGCAACTCATATGTCCATGAAAGACCACCATGCATTACCAATACCTGAAACCAAAGATATTATTTCAAACCTGTGAATATTATGATAAATACCTAAACCATAAAAGCCTATCCTTACCCTGGCCTGGAATATTTCAAAGGTTACTGCACTAATTTTATGTTGATGGTATGGTTAGATATAGGGATGTGGTACATTTTAATGAAGATACATTTTAAGCAGCAATCAAAGGCAGTTTTGGTAATTTTTCTTCATTTTGGTCTTGAGACAAAACCCTTTATGTAATCTAACCATCATCATCTCTACTTTTAAGATTAGGCTTAAAACTTTCCTTTTTGCTAAAGCTTATAGTTAGGGCTGGATCAGGTGACCCTGAACCATCCCTTAGTTATGCTGCTATAGACGTAGACTGCTGGGGGGTTCCCATGATGCACTGTTTCTTTCTCTTTTTGCTCTGTATGCACCACTCTGCATTTAATCATTAGTGATCGATCTCTGCTCCCCTCCACAGCATGTCTTTTTCCTGGTTCTCTCCCTCAGCCCCAACCAGTCCCAGCAGAAGACTGCCCCTCCCTGAGCCTGGTTCTGCTGGAGGTTTCTTCCTGTTAAAAGGGAGTTTTTCCTTCCCACTGTAGCCAAGTGCTTGCTCACAGGGGGTCGTTTTGACCGTTGGGGTTTTACATAATTATTGTATGGCCTTGCCTTACAATATAAAGCGCCTTGGGGCAACTGTTTGTTGTGATTTGGCGCTATATAAAAAATTGATTGATTGGTTCATGTAGTGAATAACGTCGATAAATGCTCTTGGTAATGGGGACAGGAACAGCTAGGTTACAGGAAAATGTGAAGTGAAAATTTAATAATAGTCTAATTATTTTTGTTTCTTATCTTCTGTGTTCCAACACTTGTAATGCTTGAACCAAAAGACAATCAGAAATCCATCCAAAAGTCATGAAAGTGGACAAAATGCAGCAAAAAACAGTCAAATACTGCCAATTGCCCCAAGACTGGCCAGGTCGTGTGGGCAAATAACTGCCCAGGGGTCAAACCTGAAACCCCTTCCATGTCTGACATCATAATAAATACCCTGGTTACCATTGCAACACGTTTTACCTGTCCACTGATGCTGACAGAGGCAGATTTTTTTGATCAGTTTATGTTGAAACTAGGCAGTGATTTCAGCTGTCCTTATACAGTATTAAGTTATTGTAAGGTTAAGACTAATCGCCAAATCACATTTTAATTCAGAATTTATAAAGATAACTGCTATAAACATGTTCTCAGACACTTATTTTGACAAAGAATTTGCCAATTTTAAAATACATTTAAGAATCGTCAGAATGCTGTCATGATTATTCATACACATACAATACATGGCATTATCCACCTTACCTGATCAATAATGAAAGCTTTCAGGACAGGTATGACTTTTACAACACGGGGGTGGGGGGTGGGTGGGTGGGTGGGGGGGGGTTTCAATCTGGGGTAAATAATACACCTTAAAATGGAATTAAACCCCTTAGAGTAACATGGTAATATATCTGCACAAAGTGGCCAAGTTTCATCTCTCTCTACTCATTTCATTCTGAGCAGCCCCATTTTACACCTGAACAGTGTTGTAAATATTGACCCCATGTGACCTTGCAAACGGTGAAAGGGGTAATCAGTCATAGTGGGCAGGGTATGGACTAACCATGTTTAAAATATCACTGGTTTATATGATCTGCATCAGAGGTGGGCAACTTCTTCCAGAAAGAGCCAAGAGGGTTCAGGTTTTCTTTGCAGCCACTGACTCCACCAGGTGATTTCACTGATGAACTGAGTCCATCTGCTCAAAGTGATATTAATCAGTGAAATCACCTGGTGGAGTCAGGGGCTGCAAAGAAAACCTGCACCCTCTTGGCCCTTTCTGGAACAAGTTGCCCACCCCTGATCTACATGATGAACAAAAGTGGACAGAAGGAAGGCTTGGTCAGAGGTAGAAATTCTCAATTGCACCGAAATGGGGTAATCCAGTTTAAGGGGTGGGGTAACTTCAGGGGGTGATTTGGTGGCATAAGGCAGGATGGAAATTCTGGTAAATAAATAGAGAAATAGAAAGTAATGAAATAGAGATTCTGGTAAATCCTTAACCCTGAAGCACTCCCCTTTCCAACGATACCACATATCTGGCCTCTTGTTTATTAGGTACATCGGACAAATTAGCTTGGCCGTCCACCGACACTCCAGCATCGGCCATGCTGTGGTGTACACGGAGCTTGCCATCCAGTACAGCTGCGTACACAAAACCACTTGTTGCTTGTGACGTCAGTACACATTGTCTACAGGGGCCTGTCTGTAGTCCTGATCTGTAGAGAACAAAATACAGCAATGCAGATCCCACACGACAGTGAAGAAAACCTACATAAAGGATAGGGATGTGGGAACAATCAAATTTCTAAACTGACCTCTAGTACCATCATGTTCTAAGCTTCCGGATAGAGAGCTCTGCTTTGCTAGCCTCCATCCTGTCCACCTCACGCAGAACATAGACATGTGGGCTGAGCTGTTGGCTCAATCCCTACCACGGCACGGGACCTGGATAAGCGGCAGAAAATTAATGAAACAAGTCTCCATCCTATTTTTCTGTGCTATTTCTCTTTGCTCCACTGCCACCCTGGTATGTCTGGCTCAGTGAGAAAGCCTGTCCAGTCAGAGGACAAGAGCCAAGTTGATGAGCTGCAGAAGAAACCTTTGTCCTCTGGCCTGATTCAAGTACTGTGTATGGGTGGTCGCTACGCAGAAAGACCATTTTATTGTTTAGTTGCACTGACGGTGTTTGAGAACAGACTCTGAAATGACAACATGTTAGCAGAGAGCTAGCATGTGACAAAGCTCAACAAAACACAATGGTGACACCAGAAAACACTTTTCTGGGTTTACAGATGGGTTGTCTGTGATTTTAATATGCATGTCTGCTGTGAGACCAGACCTCTGGTCAGAGACTTTCTGTATCTCAGACGTAATCTCACGCAGTCCGTTTCAGAGCCGACGCACAAAACATATTTTAGATCGTGCGTTGTCTTATGGATTGAATGTACAGATTACTGATATCTGCCACACACCTTTATCTGACCATTTACCTGTTTTATTTTCCCTCTAACCACCTGCACCTTCTACCACGGCCTCCGCTCCTGTTCACCGTCTCCGTGTTTTTAATTCTTTAACTCCTTTGCAATTCACTGCTGCTTTTAGAGATTCTTTTTTGTATTCTCTGGGTGATTTTGGTGACCTCAGTGTTCATGTCTGTATGTCGATGTTTGATTCACTCTGCACTGAGTGAAGAAGGTTGTGGGATCGCTTCCCGTCCTTTCTGTGTGGTTTGCATACTCCCTCTGTGTTTGCATGGGTTTTCTCCGGGCACTATTTTATGAATAAGGTGATGGTTGGAGGGGTCATAGGTGCAGAATGGCAGCCATGTTTCCATCAGTCCGACCCAGGGCAGCTGTAGCTACACTAGTAGTTTACCACCAGTGTGTGTGATTGTGCGAGTGAATGAATAATAATGTAACTTGTAATAATAAAGCACTCTATAAATCAAAGTCATTATTATTATTATATACACTGATCATAGAAGGACATGTGTAGCTGCAATACCAACCCTCAATGCACAGAAATCTTTTGACCAGGTGGAGTGGTCTTCTATGTTACAGACACTGTATAGCTTTGGGTTTGGTGAATTATTCATAACTTGGGTAAAACTGATATACGCTCATCCAGTGAGCTCTAGTTTAACAAATGGAGACGTCACCTATGTTCTGGTTATGCTGCTGTGAGCAGCAAAGTTGCCCTCTCTCACCCATCCTCTTTGCTATTGTGTTGGAGCCCCTTGCTTTAAAAATAAGAAGTCACCCAGACACTGCAGGACAAAGTGTACAAGGTTAGGAAACAGTAGATTTACAGTGAGAGAAATAAGTATTTGAACACCCTGCGGTTTTGCAAGTTCTCCCACTTAGAAATCACGGAGGGGTCTGAAATTTTCATCTTAGGTGCATGTCCACTGTGAGAGACAATCTAAAAAAAATAAATAAAAAAAAATCCGGAAATCACAATGTATGATTTTTTTAATTTATTTGTATGCTACTGCTGGACTATGATGTTTGCAGATGACACTGTGATCTGTAGTGAGAGTAGAGAGCAAGTTGAGCCTAGTCTGGAGAAGTGGAGATATACTTTGGAGAGAAGGGGAATGAAAGTCAGTAGAAGCAAGACTGAGTACATGTGTGTGAATGGGAGGGAGCCCAGTGGAAGAGTGCAGTTACAAGGAGTAGAAGTGGTGAAAGTAGATGAGTTTAAATATTTGGGGTCAACTGTTCAAAGTAATGGAGAGTGAGAGGTGAAGAAGAGAGTGCAGGCAGGGTGGAGTGGGTGGAGAAAGGTGGCAGGAGTGATTTGTGACTGAAGAATATCAGCAAGAGTGAAGGGGAAAGTTTACAAGACAGTAGTGAGAACAGCTATGTTGTACGGTTTAGAGACGGTGGCACTAACAAAAAGGCAGGAGGCAGAACTGGAGGTGGCAGAGCTGAAGATGTTGAGATTCTCTTTGGGAGTGACAAGAATGGACAAGATTAAGAATGAACATATCAGAGGGACAGCTCAGGTGGGACGGTTTGGAGACACAAAGAAGTCAGAGAGGCAAGACTGAGATGGTTTGGACATGTGCAGAGGAGGGACCCAGGGTATATAGGGAGAAGGATGCTGAGGATGGAGCAACCAGGTAGGAGGAGAAGAGGGAGGCCAAAGAGGAGGTTCATGGATGTGCTGAGAGAGGACATGCAGGTGGTTGGTGTGACAGAGGAAGATACAGAAGAAGGAATGATTGATCTGCTGTGGCGACCCCTAACGGGAACAACCGAAAGACAAAGATCCCCTACCAACCAGCAAGAATTCTGGCTCTCACAGACCTGTTAATTTTTCTTTAAGAAGCCCTCTTATTCTGCACTCTTTACCTGTATTAACTGCACCTGTTTGAACTTGTTACCTGGATAAAAGACACCTGTTCAATCACACTCCAACCTGTCCACCATAGCCAAGACCAAAGAGCTGTCTAAGGACACCAGGGACAAAACTGGGATGGACTACAGGACAACAGGCAAGCAGCTTGGTAGAAGACAACAACTGTTATGATTATTTATTAGAAAGTGGAAGAAACACAAGATGACTGTCAATCTCCCTCAGTCTGGGATTCCATGCAAGATCTCACTTTGTGGGGTAAGGATGATTCTGAGAAAGCTCAGAACTACACAGGAGGACCTGATCAATGACCTGAAGAGAGGTGGGACCGCAGTCACAAAGATTACATTAGTAACACATGATGCTGTCATGGTTTAAAATCCTGCAGGGCAGCAAGGTCCACCTACTCAAGCCAGCACATGTCCAGGCCCATTTGAAGTTCACCAGTGAAAATCTGGATGATCCAGAGGAGGCATGGGAGAAGGACATGCGGTCAGATGAGACCAAAATAGAGCTTTTGGGTATCAACTCCACTCACCATGTTTAGAGGATGAGAACAACCCCAAGAAAACCATCCCAACCATGAAGCATGGGGGTGGAAACATCATACTCTGGGGGTGCTCTTCTGCAAAGAGGACAGGACGACTGCACCGTATTGAAGCGAATATGGATGGGGTCATGCATTGCAAGATTTTGGCAAACAACCTCCTTCCCTCAGTAAGAGCATTGTAGATGGGTCATGGCTGGGTCTTCCAGCATGACAATGACCCCAAACACACAGCCAGGGCAACTAAAGCCCAGGTTACACATAGACGGTTTTGTCGGCGGGCAGCAGTACATAGACCAAAGTTCGCGGTAGTTCCGGCTGTTTTCGCAGTGGAAAGGGGCGGAGCATTTCGCCGGCGTTTTGAGCGCCGTACTAGCCGCAAATACGCGGATAAAACGCCGCTAAATCCGCCAAATAAAGTGGAGTTTTGACGCCGTAGCATCCGGCACACGTCAGGCAACGGGGGTTAATACCCAGTTCTATCCTTTACAATCGCAGGTTAAGACGCGCGTGAGAACGGCGGTGTTCTGCTGCCGCCAATAATGCCCTGTGTATGCCTGGATTTATCCAGGCAAATCCTGCGTTACTCCAGGAACTTTTGCATATAGGCACCGCCCCCAGAGTATAATAGGCTGAAGCAGCTGTCACTGCAGGGGGAGGGAGCTCATACTCAGCCTTTTCTTTTCCTCTCCTTTTCCCCTTCAACGTGTTGCTCGTCTCCACCACAGGCCTCTCCTCTGCTTCTGAACCAGACCTCTTGGTAAGTCCTTGCCGCTGCCAATTTTCTTTTAGGAGGCATACTGGAGCTTCTCTGCAAAAATATCTGGAGCTGGCCGCGAGTGAGAGGCCTGCATGCAGCGCGCTAGCGTTTTTATACTGACCGCCGCCTATCGGCCGTTTGGAACGCTGTTAACCGGGAGGTGCCGTTTAGAACGGCGTACTGTCCGCTAGCGCCACCGTTTTGTCTTCCTCTGTCGCCGGTTAAAACGCCTTTGAGGACGCCGATGTGGGCTGTATCTCCGTTTTACATGCCGTTGGTTAGGGATACAACGCCGGCCGCCAATTACGGCGGTGTAAACTGCGGCAGGATGAAACGATGATTAAAAATTTTCAAACGCTGTTGTTCGCGTTGTCTCCGTCGTCACGCGAATTCTCCGGGAGCGCTCCCGGAATTATTCGACATGTTGAATAATTTCGCTTCCGGGAGCTCTTACCGTCTATGTGTAAATGGGGCTTAAGGAGGGGCTCCGTAAGAAGCATTTCAAGGTCCTGGAGTGGCCTGGGGGTTACGTTTATCTGAGTTCAGACACTATTACTGGGCTGCTTATGTCAGGGCTTTGAGGACCCAGCCATGACCCATCTTCAGAGTATGTTTACACCCCATGCTTCACGGTTGGGATGGTTTTCTTGGGGTTGTTCTCATCCTCTAAACATGGTAAGTGGAGTTGATTCCAAAAAGCTCTATTCTGGTCTCATCTGACCACATGACCTTGTCCCATGCCTCCTCTGAATCATCCAGATGGTCACTGGTGAACTTCAAACGAGCCTGGACATGTGCTGGCTTGAGCAGGGGGACCTTGCTGCCCTGCAGGATTTTAAACCATGACAGCATCATGTGTTACTAATGTAATCTTTGTGACTGTGGTCCCACCTCTCTTCAGGTCATTGACCAGGTCCTCCTGTGTAGTTCTGAGCTTTTCCAGAATCATCCTTACCCCACAAAGTGAGATCTTGCATGGAATCCCAGACCGAGGGAGACTGACAGTCATCTTGTGTTTCTTCCACTTTCTAATAAATAATCCTAACAGCTGTTGTCTTCTACCAAGCTGCTTGCCTGTTGTCCTGCAGTTCATTCCAGCCTTGTGCAGGTCTACAGTTTTGTCCCTGGTGTCCTTAGACAGCTCTTTGGTCTTGGCTATGGTGGACAGGCTGGAGTGTGATTGATTGAGTGTGTGAACAGGTGTCTTTTATACAGGTAACAAGTTCAAACAGGTGCAATTAATACAGGTACAGAGTGCAGAATAAGAGGGCTTCTTAAAGAAAAATTAACAGGTCTGTGTGAGCCAGAATTCTTGCTGGTTGGTAGGTGTTCAAATACTTATTTGCAGCAGTAACATACAAAGAAATCATCAAAAAAAAAAAAAAAAAAATCATACATTGTGATTTCTGGATTTTTTTTAGATTATGTCTCTCACAGTGGACATGCACCTAACATGAAAATTTCAGACCCCTCCATGATTTCTAAGTGGGAGAACTTGCAAAACCGCAGGGTGTTCAAATACTTATTTTCCTCACTGTATGTACTTACATTGAACTTAAAAATCACTCACCACACTGATGCTTTTAATATAAAGATGGCTTACCAGCCCCTGCTGAAATGGCTTTTGATTCCAAGAAGTAGTTAGCAACATCCATTGTTCCATTTTGGCAGCGTTCATCCTTGACCCAAAATACATAAGTATACCAAACAGCAAATGTCAGCTGTCCACGGATTCTCTGTGATTAAAGTTGCACGCACACACAGCTGCTGTAAGCAGGTTCTTCTAATATGACAAACAAAGACAGTGGCTGAAGACATTAAAACCACTGCACATTTCACTCATGGTACCAACATGGCACTTAAGTCACTTATGGTAGGAGCAACATGAGACTTATCTAAACTGACTAAACCAATTGAGCTACAAAAACACAATCACTCAATAACACTAACAACACAGTTAAACTATCAAGCCAAAATATCATTTAAAACCTCAAAACCCTGAACTCCCATGGTGCATTGCCTACAATGTCCATTGTTTACTGGTTAGCTAACACTGCTAATTTCTCAAAAAATTTGTCCTATCAACTTTCTGTTTTCACAGCGTTCATCCTTGATTCAAAGTACATAAGCATGCCAAATAGCAAATGTCAGCTCTAACCAGATTTGGCGTAATCGCGCGCGCGCACACACACACACACACACACACACACACACACACACACACACACACACACACACACACACACACAGAGGCTACTTGGCTATTGTAATATAGATGTGGCATGTAAATGTAAAGCATCACTGTGAAGCCCTTTGAGCATCTGCCACATGGAAAAGCACTATAGAAATTCACTCCTCCTTGTCAGAGATGTAACAATGTACTGTACCGGAATCACTTATAGTAACTCTAACCAAACCCAAGGAAAAAAGGTTTACTTACTTCTGAGTAAAATTATGTTATTTTTTTAAAATGCCTGTCTGGTACAAAAAAAAAAAAAAAAAAAAAAAAAAAAAAATTATGTGTCCAGTCTGGCAGGTCTGCATTTAACACAACTGTCAATTGTGAATACAGCACTCAGAAGTTTGATTAAAAATAGTTCATTAAAAATAAGATCAACTTTATTTTAAATTATTTTGTCAGAGTACCGAAACACTAACAGTATGACTAAGGTTGCAAAAAAGTGACGCTGTCCAATAATATTAAATTTCTTGTCTTACATGAAATCTCAAAAACTGGAGACTTGTGTCTTCATTCTGTGCAGGTGTAGGAATCCTGAAACTTTTTCTTTGAACTACAAATTCCTCCAGGATGCCTAAAAAGAGAGAAAAAAAGGGTTTGATTAGATTCAAAATGTATCTGCTTAGTTAAAATTAAATACCAATCTTATTACGTTCGCCAAGGACGTAATGAAATCATCGGCGTTTATTTGTCTGTCTGTTAGCAGGATTACGTCAAAACTACTGAACAGATTTTGATTTGAACTTTTCACCACAGATAAACATTAGGCCATAGAATTTTGGAGGTGATCCGGATCTGGATTCTGGATCAGGTTTCACATTATATAGGCTTTGAAGGATTACTGTTAGCAGGATTACGTCAAAATGGGTTTTGATGAAATTTTCAACATATGCAGATAATAGGCCATGGAAGAATCCATTCAATTTTGGATGTGATCCAGATCCGAATCCAGATTCTGGATCAAGATTAACTTTATACGGGCTTTGAAGGATTACGTTAAAACTGTTTTATTGATTCACAGATAGATATTAGACAATGGAAGGCTCCACTGAATTTTGGAGGTGATCCGGATCTGGATTCTGGATCAAGATTCACTTTATACAGGCTTTGAAGGATTACGTCAAAACTGCTTCACAGATTCTCACCAAATTTGCACCACAGATAGATATTAGGGAATGAAAGACTCCACTGAATTTTGGAGGTGATCTGGATTCGGATTGGCGGACATCAGAAATCTCTGATTGCTCTTGTTTCTTATGTCATTTGTCTTTAATTCCACAAGCAAGCAAAAGTGTTCCTTTGTCCTGAAATTTGCAAAAGTGCAATATAGGAAATAAAAATTACATACACATTCACCTGTAAAGTTGTGACCAAAAGAAGAAAACATAGGAACAGATTTAATTTGCATATTAGGTTAAAACAACTTAAGACATTTTGAAGTACAATTTACAAGGACTAAATGATGTCAAGTTTTTTAAAATCCCATTTCAGTTTATTCAGCATAAACCATGGGGGTGGATGGTCCTAGAACTGAGGAGTGACAAACCTGGGGCAGTGACCAAATGACAAGCTTTCTTTGAAAAACGTTTTCAAACATTTCTATAATTTTCTCATGTATTTGTTGACTAAAGCTGTGGTCACAACCCGCCGTACTTGCACGTGCGTGCAGTCTACTTGCAAAAACGTGGGCTAAATTTGGAGATCCGTACATCGTAAGTTCTGCCTCAGTACGAATTTAGGAGCACGCAGACACGCCGTAGAGGTTTTAGTGCATGCAGAACTTTCGCTGCGGTCAGGCTGCGGATTCACCAGCAGTACAGATGACGCATGTTGTGAGTACTGCCTCAGTACGGATTCAAAGCAGCACATTTTCATTAACCAAATCCGTACGTAGGCAGTACGGATTACGGCACTCACCACATACTATGGAGGCCGACAGACTTGCATACACAACGCAGCTTCTCACTTGAACCTGGACTTTATTTCCAAACGTCAGCAACACAGACACTCCACAGCTTCAGTCTGTTAACTAGCTGTAACTTTTCGAGGCAAGTAAACACTCGTACAACTGACCGCTGCAGGCTGGACATGCACATGCATCGCCGATGCCGATAAACACCTGCCGCTCCGGTCCCGCTCATAAAAAAGAAAAGCGACCCCACACACACACTGCTTTATTGTCAACTCTCTTTATCATTACACTCCTAGAGACGTGCGTTGAACGTACTCCCTCCCTCCTCTTGCTACTGCCTCCGTACGTTTTCACAAAAACGTAGTGGCCGTGGCATCCGCAGAAAACGTACGGTGAAAAAAAAAAAAAAAAAAAAAAAAACGCACGGTGGGTTGTGACCGGGACTTAACTGGATATCCTCTTCCCATCGTTGTTCCTCAAAGGTGCTGTGCCAAATCGTGATTACAATCACCTGTTCACACCAACACCAAGATTTAAGTCCTGCCCCCCCCTTATTATTAACCCTAAATTACCCCCATTCCAACATTTTTTGGAACGTGGTGCAGGCCTGAAATGCAGGAATGGATTTTATAAATGTAGTTGCGTTCATACTGTCTGCAATGAAATAGAAGGAAATTTATGTATCACTGTGAGGATTTTTTTTTTTTTTTTTTTTTTTTTTTTTTTGAATAGGTTACTCAGAAGAATTTTCACTTTGGATTCATTTTTATGGTTGTAATAGGGCTTTTACTTGTGCATAGATTTTCAGTGCTTTAGCTACCACTGGTATCATGTCATTTCTGCAAAAATGCAATCAAAATTCAATCAAGTAGAATTATTCTTTTTGTTTTATTACAATGAATTGTGGAGACTCAACTCAAACAGATTGTTAAGGAGGCTATGGCTGTAGACATACAGGTATAATGTAAATTTACCTGGGCTATTAACATGAAACACTGAAAATACACTGACTTTTCCCCTAATAGTAGGCAATAACCCTTCGTAAGAGTTATTTATTTATTTGTTTACTAAGGGGCCCTTAAATTAGCAAGTTTGCACACATTTTATTTTATGCTATTTAAAATATTTACATTTAATAAATTAATTGATTACCATTTACTAACTGATTATTCTAAAGAGGCAAATAACTGCACGTCAGCTGATTTTCCAAAGCAACTGTCACTTAGAAGCACTGAGTCTCCTCCACAATTAGGAGAACGTTAGGACAGGTGACCTCTATCTGACTACTTTTTTTCTGTGAGAGGCACCTCTGAGCCCAACAGCACAGCATCTCTCTCTGGGACATTATGCAGGATTGTCCGAGCACAGATCACTATAAGGCATGATGCACCTCAGTGCATTTCCATGCAGATATCTTAGATTCATCTTTTCGTTATGAGAGTTAAAATTTGACATTCTGTTGTGCACCACAGACATTTCAGCTGAACATGGAGCTTCTGCGCCTTGGGGCAACTGTTTGTTGTGATTTGGCGCTATATAAAAAAATTGATTGATTGATTGATTGATGTGTTTCATATGCAAATAAAGACTCACCACCATCCTTGACTTTTACACCATCTGGCTGAAACTTTGTCATGTACAGAGTCATCAGTGCTCAGTTTGATCTCTTTAGAAATCCCCGGTAAAAACAAACATTATACATATTTACATTATAGCAGGGACAATGGAATGAGTGTGCATGCAACAGGCTGGGGGGCATAGCATCATGATGGAACCATCCAGCTCGCCACCCCTACTTTATAAGGTGCATATTTTGAGTGTAAACCTCAACAAAGGGTGCAAAATGGCTGGACACTGATGGTCTAAATTATTATGCTGTGGGCATTTTACAGGCACATCTTAAAGCTGTATAGACTTTTGAATTTCACAAAACTGACAAAATTTGGTTTCTGTTGAAATCCAAGCATTACAATGTGTGTGTGTGTGTGTGTGTGTGTGTGTGTGTGTGTGTGTGTGTGGGTGGGGTGGGGGGGAGATTCTGCTCAAAACAAGTCATTTAGCGATTACAATTATTCTCAAACTGTAAAATTAAGGTAAAAATGTTGCACAGTTTCCCTTTAACAAATGAGAAAAGGACATGAAGGGATACCAAAATTTCAGATATGTTACTCATAAGTTTCCTCAATCGGTCATAGTGTGACAGACACTTTAAGACCTGTTACTCTGCTGTGTCTGCATACACATAACCTGAACCTCTCACATGCAGATGGACTTGCAATAGTTTTTAATCTTTAGAGTCCTAAAGGTATTTTACCGACTGTACCACACTTTAAGAAAATCACCCGTTAAGGAGTTTTCTATTAGTACAATGCCCATGTGTTGCACATCATAATGTTCAGAACAATCTCGGCTTTCTGAATGCGAGACATAAATGTGTTGAAGATAAGGCTGCCACAAACAATTATTTTGATAATCGACTAGTCACCGATTATTGTTTCAATTAGTCGACAAATGAGATCATACGTAAATTGCAGCTTATTGTACCAGCATGCAGCTGCTCTTATACAGCCATAGCTTCAAGCTTGAAATGTTTAAGGTATGTGCCAACTAAAAATGAACATAATTAAGATGTTAGTTCATTCAAATTTTACTTGGTAACAAAGTCGTCCACTTTTTAGCACTGTAGTGTTATAAAACATCAGCTTTATCAAATTTCCTATTCAAACATGACATTGCTGTTGTAACGTTATAGCAAACACATATGTGTGCTAAGGCTAATGAAATCATCATCGTATATGTTAATGTTTACAGCAAAGCAGTGGTGAGTACAGCTAACCAAAAAGTTAGTTTCAATAACTGTTAATTTTCTAACTGAAAAGTTAACTTTTAGAACGCTAAACGGAAAAATAGCAAAAAAAAAAAACATGAGCGAAGTTGTAGCTAACAGCTAACTTTTAGTACTGTTGGCTACTGATAAGCCAGTTTTGAGTTTAAGCACCGGCAAGGCTTCTGAGTAAAATCAAAAGTGACCAGAAACCCAAAAACGAACAACGAGCGAGAGCTTCTGTCTGACGTATTCAGGTGGCTGTGAGCTTAGCTGGTACTGTATCACTTCCTGTTCCGGAGCACAGCGGTGTTTTGCTTTATCTGTTAGCTGTTTAATCTGCGTAGTTAGATTGAGCTAGTTAACTAGATAACGATTTCTTTCACAGTGTAATCTTCACGTGCCTTAACTAAAGCACTCCCTCTGCTGAATCACCTAAATTATTTACACATTATTCACTTTGTGTGTTTTTAGGAATCCGCTAGCTTAGCGCAGCTACTAGCTCGTAGCCGGTTTAGCATGGCAGCTTCTCCTGTCTCTCCCGCACTTTTCTGCTCTGGTTGTGAAATGTTAATTATTCCTCGGCCTCCTTTAGCAGTAACGGTACTTGTAGTAAGTGTAGCTTATTCGTAGCTTTGGAGGCCAGGCTGGGCGAATTGGAGACTCAGCTCCGCACCTTGGAAAATCCTACTGCTAGCCAGGCCCCTGTAGTCGGTGCGGACCAAGGTAGCTTAGCCGCCGTTAGTTCCCCTCCAGCAGATCCTGAGCAGCCGGGAAAGCAGGCCGACTGGGTGACTGTGAGGAGGAAGCCTAGTCCTAAACAGAATCCCCGTGTACACCACCAACCCGTTCACATCTCTAACCATTTTTCCCCACTCGGCGACACACCCGCCGAGGAACAAACTCTGGTTGTTGGCGACTCTGTTTTGAGAAATGTGAAGTTAGCGACACCAGCAACAATAGTCAATTGTCTTCCGAAAGCCAGAGCAGGCGACACTGAAGGAAATTTGAAACTGCTGGCTAAGGCTAAGCATAAATTTGGTAAGATTGTAATTCACGTCGGCAGTAATGACACCCGGTTACGCCAATCGGAGGTCACTAAAATTAATACTGAATCGGTGTGTAACTTTGCAAAAACAATGTCAGACTCTGTAGTTTTCTCTGGGCCCCTCCCCAATCGGACCGGGAGTGACATGTTTAGCCGCATGTTCTCCTTGAATTGCTGGCTGGCTGAGTGGTGTCCAAAAAATGAGGTGGGCTTCATAGATAATTGGCAAAGCTTCTGGGGAAAACCTGGTCTTGTTAGGAGAGACTGCATCTATCCTACTTTGGATGGAGCAGCTCTCATTTCTAGAAATCTGGCCAATTTTCTTAAATCCTCCAAACCGTGACTATCCAGGGTTGGGACCAGGAAGCAGAGTTGTAGTCTTACACATGTCTCTGCAGCTTCTCTCCCCCTGCCATCCCCCCAATACCCCATCCCCGTAGAGACGGTGCCTGCCCCCAGACCACCAATAACCAGCAAAAATCTATTTAAGCATAAAAATTCAAAAAGAAAAAAATAATATAGCACCTTCAACTGCACCACAGACTAAAACAGTTAAATGTGGTCTATTAAACATTAGGTCTCTCTCTTCTAAGTCCCTGTTAGTAAATGATATAATAATTGATCAACATATTGATTTATTCTGCCTTACAGAAACCTGGTTACAGCAGGATGAATATGTTAGTTTAAATGAGTCAACACCCCCAAGTTACACTAACTACCAGAACGCTCATAGCACGGGCCGAGGCAGAGGATTAGCAGCAATCTTCCACTCCAGCTTATTAATTAATCAAAAACACAGACAGAGCTTTAATTCATTTGAAAGCTTGACTCTTAGTCTTGTCCATCCAAATTGGAAGTCCCAAAAACCAGTTTTATTTGTTGTTATCTATCGTCCACCTGGTCGTTACTGTGAGTTTCTCTGTGAATTTTCGGACCTTTTGTCTGACTTAGTGCTTAGCTCAGATAAGATAATTATAGTGGGTGATTTTAACATCCACATAGATGCTGAGAATGACAGCCTCAACACTGCATTTAATCATTTCAACAGTTCTTTTAGTCAGACAGGAAAGATTGTTTTACCTGCTTTACATGTTTCAGCTACTTCCTGTAGCCTTCCTCAGAAGCGTCACAAGACTAACTTAAGAAGACAGTATGAAATTTCACAAATGTTTATATGAAAGTTTTGGACCAAGCGGTGTCAAGGCATGCCGGGCGCTGGAACATCAATTTTTAAAGTTAGCGCGGTACAAGAACCACCTACGTTTCCATCTGAGGTGCCGGGACGAGGGAATAATTCCAAGGAGTTTATACATCAGAAACCTGATAAAGACCAAGAACTCTGAGGACATCATACGCAAAGCACGTAAGGCCCTGGTCAAAGAACGGATACGGATTATTACACACAACATCACGCAAATCAACGCAGACATTGAGGAAAAAAGGCAGGATTTTAAACGCATCTACAATCCACAACCTGAAATAAACGCGGACATAACGGAGCATTTAAAACAACAATACGAAAAGGAATTCATAAAAACCAAGAAGAGACATCGAAAAACTGGACAAACTCTTAACCAAAACAAAAGCTAACAGGGACACAACAAAACACGCAGCTGTGCCGGACAATTGGGTAAAAAACTACTCACAACATCAGCTCACACAAACAGAAACACAAGTATTAGCAAAAGGACTCAACTACACAATAACACCGGACACAATACCATACGAGGATTTCATTTTAGCCATGGAATTAGCTTGTCAATCCATACACGATCAAGGAAAGAAATCAGCATTACGCAATGAGGTAGAAGGCATTCTCAAAACCACACATTTACCACCCAGTAATATCACCAAGGAAGAAAGAAGAGCCATACATAACACTAGGTAAACAGGACAACATCATTATATTACCAGCAGACAAAGGTTGCACCACAGTAGTTATGGATAGGGACAGTTACAACTACAAAATGGACATCTTGCTTAAGGACCACAACACATACCACACACTGCAAAAAGACCCAACAGAACAACTAAAAAGGACTCTTAAATCATTACTCAAACCCATGTTAGCTGAAAACAAAATAACTCAGGACTCATACAACCACCTGGTGCCCACAGCCACCATCACCCCCCGGATATATGGTTTGCCGAAAATACACAAGCCTGACACACCACTCCGCCCCATTGTCGATAGCATAGGATCCGTCACTTATAACCTTTCCAAATCTCTTGTAGAAATCATAAAACCCCTCCTCGGACTCACTGAACAGCACTGCAGGAACTCACAACAATTGGCAAAGGACTTACAACAAATCACCATAGGACAGGATGAAATATTCATATCACACGATGTCATATCACTTTTCACAAAAACCCCAGTAGAAGCCACACTCAACATCGTACATAGTAGACTCAGTAAGGACAAATCGCTCCGGAAACGAACCAAACTCACAGTTGAAGACATCATGTCATTACTCAGTTTCGTTGCCACATCCACTTACTTTCAATACAACAACACTATATACAAACAGACTGAAGGCTTCGCCATGGGAGACCCGTTATCAGCCATTACGAGTGGGTTTTTCATGGAGCATCTGGAACAACAAGCTATATCCACAGCACCAGCAGAGTGTAGCATATCGTTTTGGAAAAGGTACGTCGATGACATTTTAGAAAAAATAAAAACCGGACACACACAACAGCTCACAGATCACCTCAACACCATAGACCATACAGGCAGCATCAAATTCATGTACGAAGAGGAAACAAACAATGAAATAGCTTTTTTGGATTTAAAAATACACCAACAACACAGACGGCAGTATCAAACTTAAAATACACAGGAACCCCACACACGGACCAATATTTGCTCTGGACATCAGAACACCCTACAGAACATAAGCTGTGAGTACTCAGAACACTGTACAACCGGGCCACTATAGTCACAGATACACAGGACAGGGAAGAGGAGGAGACACACATACACAATGCACTCACAAACTGCCAGTATCCACAATGGGAAAAAGGTAAAAAACAGGTACAAAACACAGAAAAACACGTACAAAAGAAGAAAAAGAACACTCTCAATAAAAACAAACCGGTCATAGTCACACTGCCATATATCAGGGGGGGTCACTGAACGCATCCAAAGAGTCATGAAAAAATACAATATCAATACACCGGTCAAACCACACACTAAACTCAGACAGCTTTTAGTTAGGCCCAAGGACAAAATAAAACCAGAACACAAATGCGATGTAATATATGAAATACCATGCTTATCATGCAACAACACATACATTGGGGAGACAGGGAGACAATTTGGAACAAGGAAAAACGAACATCAAAAAGAATGTGAAAAAGAGACAGCCAATAGACAAACAAGAGCAATAAAAGAACAAGCCGAGCAAGAAAATCTCAAATCAGCCATATCCGACCATTGCAAGAGGAAAAATCACATCATGGACTGGACCAATGCCAGGGTCATACGTGCTGAAAGCAACAAATACCACCGCTGAATCAGAGAGGCCATCGAGATCCGCAAGTGAGGTCCAAGAAGCATGAATCGGGAAGAGGGGGCCTACACCCTATCACATACATCGGATGCCGTCCTGGAGAAGACGTCAGACAGTAGGGGGCGTAAGTTCCACCTGCTGTCTGGCCAAATCAAGAAGCAGCAGCCTATAAGACACGTCACTTCCCCATCTTGTGATGCTTCTGAGGAAGGCTACAGGAAGTAGTCGAAACATGTAAAGCAGGTAAAACAATCTTTCCTGTCTGACTAAAAGTACTGTTGAAATAGTTAACTTAAGAAGACAGTATGAAATTTCACAAATGACTGCATTTAATCTATTGTTAGACTCGATTGGCTTTGCTCAAAATGTAAATGAGTCCACCCACCGCTTTAATCATACCTTAGATATTGTTCTGACTTATGGTATGGAAATTGAAGACTTAACAGTATTCCCTGAAAACCCCCTTCTGTCTGATCATTCCTTAATAACATTTACATTTACTCTGATGGACTACCCAGCAGTGGGGAATAAGTTTCATTACACTAGAAGTCTTTCAGAAAGCGCTGTAACTAGGTTCAAGGATATGATTCCTTCTTTATGTTCTCCAATGCCATATACCAACAGAGGGCAGAGTAGCTACCTAAACTCTGTGAGTGAGATAGATTATCTCGTCAATAGTTTTATATCCTCATTGAGGACAACTTTGGATGCTGTAGCTCCTCTGAAAAAGAGAGCCTTAAATCAGAAGTGCCTGACTCCATGGTATAACTCACAAACTCGCAGCTTAAAGCAGATAACCCGTAAGTTGGAGAGGAAATGGCGTCTCACTAATTTAGAAGATCTTCACTTAGCCTGAAAAAAGAGTCTGTTGCTCTATAAAAAAGCCCTCCGTAAAGCTAGGACATCTTACTACTCATCACTAATTGAAGAAAGTAAGAACAACCCCAGGTTTCTTTTCAGCACTGTAGCCAGGCTGACAAAGAGTCAGAGCTCTATTGAGCTGAGTATTCCTTTAACTTTAACTAATAATGACTTCATGACTTTCTTTGCTAATAAAATTTTAACTATTAGAGAAAAAATTACTCATAACCATCCCAAAGACATATCGTTCTCTTTGGCTGCTTTCAGTGATGCCGGTATTTGGTTAGACTCTTTCTCTCCGATTGTTCTGTCTGAGTTATTTTCATTAGTTACTTCCTCCAAACCATCAACATGTCTATTAGACCCCATTCCTACCAAGCTGCTCAAGGAAGCCCTACCATTAATTAATGCTTCAATCTTAAATATGATCAATCTATCTTTATTAGTTGGCTATGTACCACAGGCTTTTAAAGTGGCAGTAATTAAACCATTACTTAAAAAGCCATCACTTGACCCAGCTATCTTAGCTAATTATAGGCCAATCTCCAACCTTCCTTTTCTCTCAAAAATTCTTAAAAGGGTAGTTGTAAAACAGCTAACTGATCATCTGCAGAGGAATGGTCTATTTGAAGAGTTTCAGTCAGGGTTTAGAATTCATCATAGTACAGAAACAGCATTAGTGAAGGTTACAAATGATCATCTTATGGCCTCAGACAGTGGACTCATCTCTGTGCTTGTTCTGTTAGACCTCAGTGCTGCTTTTGATACTGTTGACCATAACATTTTATTACAGAGATTAGAGCATGCCATAGGTATTAAAGGCACTGCGCTGCGGTGGTTTGAATCATATTTATCTAATAGATTACAATTTGTTCAATTTGTAAATGGGGAATCTTCTTCACAGACTAAGGTTAATTATGGAGTTCCACAAGGCTCTGTGCTAGGACCAATTTTATTCACTTTATACATGCTTCCCTTAGGCAGTATTATTAGACAGCATTGCTTAAATTTTCATTGTTACGCAGATGATACCCAGCTTTATCTATCCATGAAGCCAGAGGACACACACCAATTAGCTAAACTGCAGGATTGTCTTACAGACATAAAGACATGGATGACCTCTAATTTCCTGCTTTTAAACTCAGATAAAACTGAAGTTATTGTACTTGGCCCCACAAATCTTAGAAACATGGTGTCTAACCAGATCCTTACTCTGGATGGCATTACCCTGACCTCTAGTAATACTGTGAGAAATCTTGGAGTCATTTTTGATCAGGATATGTTATTCAATGCGCATATTAAGCAAATATCTAGGACTGTTTTTTTGCAATTGTGCAATATCTCTAAAATTAGAAAGATCTTGTCTCAGAGTGATGCTGAATGGGAGGCAGAGCCTTCAGCTTTCAGGCTCCTCTCCTCTGGAACCAGCTCCCAATTCGGATCAGGGAGACAGACACGCTCTCTACTTCTAAGATTAGGCTTAAAACTTTCCTTTTTGCTAAAGCTTATAGTTAGGGCTGGATCAGGTGACCCTGAACCATCCCTTAGTTATGCAGCTATAGACTTAGACTGCTGGGGGGTTCCCATGATGCACTGTTTCTTTCTCTTTTTGCTCTGTATGCACCACTCTGCATTTAATCATTAGTGACTGATCTCTGCTCCCCTCCACAGCATGTCTTTTTCCTGGTTCTCTCCCTCAGTCCCAACCAGTCCCAGCAGAAGACTGCCCCTCCCTGAGCCTGGTTCTGCTGGAGGTTTCTTCCTGTTAAAAGGGAGTTTTTCCTTCCCACTGTTGCCAAGTGCTTGCTCACAGGGGGTCGTTTTGACCGTTGGGGTTTTTACGTAATTATTGTATGGCTTTGCCTTACAATATAAAGCGCCTTGGGGCGACTGTTTGTTGTGATTTGGCGCTATATAAATAAAATTGATTTGATTTGATTTAGTCCTCCCTCAGCAGAATTGAGTGGAGCGGGCTGGCTGCTGTTGCCCCCCCGCCAAAAAAACAAAACAAACAAAAAAAAAAAAACAGTCATTTACATTCCACATGCAAAAGGACAGACAGCAGGCAGGAGACATGAAACACAACACACTTTCACTCATGGTTAGCTGTTATATAAAACAAATTGAACTCATAAACATTCATTAACTGTGTAATAGAAAATCAACCAAACTTGTGTTTGACCACACTTTGAATATTGTGTGCAAATGCTGTCACTTTATTTATGTAAAGACATTATGTTGTAAAAGGTAAAGACATGCAACTATGTGGATTATTTTCTTAAAACAGATTGTCTGCACTTGCATAAACTACCCCAGAAGACTGTAGAGTGAGAGGGGATCTGACTGAAGTTTTAAGATGATGATAAGTTTCTTCTCTGAAAGAGCATACTAAGGTCTAAGAGGTCACCCGGTTATGTTTGAAGTTGACAGTTTTCTTTTCTAAGAGACTGTCTGTGGAATAGTCTGCCTTTTCATATTGTAACAGCACCTAATGGAAACATTTTCAAGGCTAAGTACAAGGCAGGCATACTATTTTGGATTTCACTGACATCCACTGACAGGTAGCTGTACTGTTTAATATTGGTTTTATTTATTATTAAGGTTGTAACATCTGATATTATTAGGTAATTTGTTGCTCGATAAACATGTTTAATTTTAATCTTGTGTAGGTCACATCATTTCTGAGTTATTTTGAGTTTTTATTTATGTATGAATGTTTGCTTTATGTACAAATTATACTTTTATTTTTTTGTCATGGGAACTTCCACTGGCAAAAATTATGGAATGACCGGCCTCGGAGGATGTTCATTCAGTTGTTTAATTTTGTAGAAAAAAAAGCAGATCACAGACATGACACAAAACTAAAGTCATTTCAAATGGCAACTTTCTGGCTTTAAGAAACACTATAAGAAATCAGGAAAAAAAATTGTGGCAGTCAGTAACGGTTACTTTTTTAGACCAAGCAGAGGAAAAAAATATGGAATCACTCAATTCTGAGGAAAAAATTATGGAATCATGAAAAACAAAAGAACGCTCCAACACATCACTAGTATTTTGTTGCACCACCTCTGGCTTTTATAACAGCTTGCAGTCTCTGAGGCATGGACTTAATGAGTAACAAACAGTACTCTTCATCAATCTGGCTCCAACTTTCTCTGATTGCTGTTGTCAGATCAGCTTTGCAGGTTGGAGCCTTGTCATGGACCATTTTCTTCAACTTCCAAAGATTTTCAATTGGATTAAGATCCGGATTATTTGCAGGCCATGACATTGACCCTATGTGTCTTTTTGCAAGGAATATTTTCACAGTTTTTGCTCTATGGCAAGATGCATTATCATCTTGAAAAATGATATCATCCCCAAACATCCTTTCAATTGATGGGATAAGAAAAGTGTCCAAAATATCAAGGTAAACTTGTGCATTTATTGATGATGTAATGACAGCCGTCTCCCCAATGCCTTTACCTGACATGCAGCCCCATATCATCAATGACTGTGGAATTTTACGTTCTCTTCAGGCAGTCATCTTTATAAATCGAATTGGAACGGCACCAAACAAAAGTTCCAGCATCATCACCTTGCCCAATGCAGATTCGAGATTCATCACTGAATATGACTTTCATCCAGTCATCCACAGTCCACGACTGCTTTTCCTTAGCCCATTGTAACCTTGTTTTTTCTGTTTAGGTGTTAATGATGGCTTTCGTTTAGCTTTTCTGTATGTAAATCCCATTTCCTTTAGGCGGTTTCTTACAGTTTGGTCACAGACGTTGACTCCAGTTTCCTCCCATTCGTTCCTCATTTGTTTTGTTGTGCATTTTCGATTTTTGAGACATTGCTTTAAGTTTTCTGTCTTGACGCTTTGATGTCTTCCTTGGTCTACCACTATGTTTGTCTTTAACAACCTTCCCATGTTGTTTGTATTTGGTCCAGAGTTTAGACACAGCTGACTGTGAACAACCAGCATCTTTTGCAACATTGCGTAATGATTTACCCTCTTAAGAGTTTGATAATCAATATGCTCAATCAATGGGTGAGCATATCTCACCCATATTGGCCTCTCTTCATTGGCTTCCTGTTAATTCTAGAATAGAATTTAAAATTCTTCTTCTTACTTATAAGGTTTTGAATAATCAGGTCCCATCTTATTTTAGGGACCTCGTAGTACCATATCACCCCAATAGAGCGCTTCGCTCTCAGACTGCAGGCTTACTTGTAGTTCCTAGGGTTTGTAAGAGTAGAATGGGAGGCAGAGCCTTCAGCTTTCAGGCTCCTCTCCTGTGGAACCAGCTCCCAATTCAGATCAGGGAGACAGACACCCTCTCTACTTTTAAGATTAGGCTTAAAACTTTCCTTTTTGCTAAAGCTTATAGTTAGGGCTGGATCGGGTGACCCTGAACCATCCCTTAGTTATGCTGCTATAGACGTAGACTGCTGGGGGGTTCCCATGATGCACTGTTTCTTTCTCTTTTTGCTCTGTATGCACCACTCTGCATTTAATCATTAGTGATCGATCTCTGCTCCCCTCCACAGCATGTCTTTTTCCTGGTTCTCTCCCTCAGCCCCAACCAGTCCCAGCAGAAGACTGCCCCTCCCTGAGCCTGGTTCTGCTGGAGGTTTCTTCCTGTTAAAAGGGAGTTTTTCCTTCCCACTGTAGCCAAGTGCTTGCTCACAGGGGGTCGTTTTGACCGTTGGGGTTTTACATAATTATTGTATGGCCTTGCCTTACAATATAAAGCGCCTTGGGGCAACTGTTTGTTGTGATTTGGCGCTATATAAAAAAATTGATTGATTGATTGATAATCCTCTCCTTTGTTTCAATTGACATCTCTCCTGTTGGAGCCATGATTCATGTCAGTCCACTTGGTGCAGCAGCTCTCCAAGGTGTGATCACTCCTTTTTAGATGCAGACTAATGAGCAGATCTGATTTGATGCAGGTGTTAGTTTTGGGGATGAAAATTTACAGGGTGATTCCATAATTTACTCTTCAGAATTGAGTGAGTCCATATTTTTTTTCCCTCTGCTTGGTCTAAAAAAGTAACCGTTACTGACTGCCACAATTTTTTTTTCCTGATTTCTTATAGTGTTTCTTAAAGCCAGAAAGTTGCCATTTGAAATGACTTTAGTTTTGTGTCATGTCTGTGATCTGCTTTTTTTCTACAAAGTTAAACAACTGAATGAACATCCTCCGAGGCCGGTGATTCCATAATTATTGCCAGGGGTTGTAGTGTCTTTTTTAGCGTCAGCTTCCGGCTCCTATCTGCAGCACTGCGCAGACAGACTGTAGTATGAGTACAGTGTGTGTGACACTAGCGCACAGACAGGTGACCGACAGCTGTGCTGACGGCTCACTAACATGCCGTCAGTCCAAAGCAGCACAACACAAACCATCCCGAACTCCCAACAAACACCACGACGTCTGTAGTTCCCTTGTTGTGGCTCAGGTGAACTTTCGCTTCGTCTCACAACGTAACCGCAAGTGATAGATAACACGTATATTCACTTCCCCCTGTCAGTTTGGAGCACCACACACCGAAAACAAAGGTAGTACAAAGTGACGGTTTTACTCACTTTAAATCGCAGGTACTTTCCTTGCAGCGACACACAGGCCACCTGATGCCGAGCGAGAAACCGCAGATCAGAACGAGGAAAAAATGACTCCCAAAAGCAAAGTTGTTTCCGCGCAAAAACTTAACCAAACACTCCGGGGAGACGTCACATCTTGAGTTAAAAAGAACTGAAATAAAGAACCTCGGCAGACACAGTAGGCTAAAGTATTAACAGACGCACAAAATTTGGAACAAATTATTCTGCATTACTTTTGTGCTGTACGGACAAACTGCGTCGCATTCCTATGCTTTCAGCAAAGCACGGCCCAGTATCATGACGTCACAGAGAGAGAGAGAGAGAGAGAGAGAGAGAGAGAGACTGCAGGAATAGTTTAGAAACATTTGCTTTTCCCACTCTTTGGCATTTCATTCTCTCATTAAAACACTTCTTACATGGAGTAACAAAGTTAAAATTGAACTTTACTCATTTCTGCAAATGTACTGAAATGCAAATTACTGATACATCACACACCACTCTTTGGAATAAATAGATAGATAATAAAGTCAGGTGTCTCATTCTGTTGAAAAATTATTTAAAATGTTTCTGCCCCTGTGGAGCCCATCCATATGACGGTGTATTAGGGCCAAATATGAGAAATAACACGCAAATTTGCGAGATTAAAAACATGCAAATCTGCAAGAAAAAAAAAACAGCAAATTTGCCACAATTAAACACGCACATTTTCGAGATTATAAACATGCAAATCTGTGAGGAAAAATGTAGCACATTTAACCCTCGCTACATTAACTTAATAATTTGATAAATAGCCAAATCAACATAGCTAACATCCAGGCTAGCTGTTAACTGCACTTGCATTAACTACAAGCACAAGCATTATAGCATTATTTCTCTCTTTTTGACTGTAAAAACGTACATGATGAAGCCATTGTCCCGTCTCATTCCATCGCTATAAGGCGCCAATAGGCTGCATTTGCATGTGCATTTATGTACCTGTAGTTTTACGTGTTATAATCTCGCGTCGTCTTTTTCTCACAAATATACATGTTTATAATCTCAAAAATTTGCATGTTTAAATCTCGCAAATTTGTGTTATTTCTCGTAAATTTGCATGTTTATTCTCGTATATTTGTGACTTTAAACTTGAAAATGTAATCTCCATTTTTTTCCAGTCTTTGAATGGCTCTAATACGCCATTGTACATTCATGGTAAATTCAAATACAGTGCTGTGAAAAAGTTTAGGTCGAGACTCCATAGCTATTAAATGGCTATGAAGTTTATGCTCCAATGACCTTTTTGCACAATTGATTTTGATTACAATTGATTAAATAAAAAAATTCTATTAAAATATTTCTATAATGATACCCTTTAAACATATAGTGAAATCTAATTTTCATAACATGACACAAATTAAATAAAAATCTAAATTCAAAAACAATGGAATGGATAAGCATGGACACCTTCAAGTATAACAGAAACAATACACAATTATAGACTTTTGATTTCAGTGTACCCGTGATTATGCGGACCTGATCAGGATGGGGGTTCACTGAGGCCTTGGCCCCACTCAGAAAGTGGCGAATGGGCCAATCAGAAGTTGGCAAAATCCCATACCATATAAAAATCATTTTTACACCCAGTTTTGTTGAGACAAGTCAGCGGATAGGCACATGAACACTTACAAGTCACTGAATATATCTTGGATTTCATTTACCTCAAACATGAAGAAATATAAACAGTATACAAATAAAGGAATGTTTATGAGTTCGATGGTACGAATATTTCATGAGAAAGCTGGAATATACCATTCCACAAGATGAAGCCGAGTTGAATGATACGTTCCAGCTTTCACCAAATTAAATATTCATCCACTGAAAGAATGAAAGAACATTCATTATTTGTTTTATATAACAGCGAAAATATATCCTTGTCATTTGATATTTTATATAAGGATGCACCGATACCACTTTTTTCCCCCCACACTGAGTACGAGTACATACATTTGAGTACTCGTCGATACAGAGGACCGATACAAATACTTAATGATACCATTACAGTTTTATGGTGACTTTGAAAACATGTTTTATTCATCAGTTGCAGTGGGCACAGCTAATCGAAAAGTTAGCTTCGATAACCATTAATCCGATAATTGAAAAGTTCTTTTGTGACACTAAACCGATGAACTGCTAAAAAATTTATCTTTATTACAGATAACCGATAAGTTTTAGTATTGATTCGGACGCAGCCACATCAGATTACACTGTCGGCTTCTGATAAACCAGTTTCACTTTCACTTTTCGCTGCTGGGTAAATTCAAGGATCACAAACATATAAGAATGCACAAAAAAAAAAAAAAAAAAAAAAATCAAAACCCCAAGGACTGTCATCATCTTTCAAAAGCTGTAAAACACAGTATTAGAAGTCACAGTTTATCTCAGTATTATATAAGAAGATAAACTTTATTGATCTCACAGGAGAAATTCACGTTACGTCAGCTATAAACGAACTAAAAAGCTGCTGCTTTTTTCACACGCTTTGAACCCTGCAGCTTAAACAACCGAAATAAGTCTATTAATGCATTGATTGGCAGAATAAAAGACACGTTAGTAAATATAAATTTCAGTTTCAGTGGGATTCATCTGAAGAAATAAAGCATCCTTTTTTAATCCAAAACAGTGTCTAAAAGGTGAGGAAAAGTCCCTACACAGCTGCACCATGAGAGCTCCACTCGCCCACCGAGTCTTGGCGAATAAATTATCCCATCAGCCACAAAGAAATAAAATAATGTTCAAAATTAGTCCGTTTTGTTTGTGTCAAGCAGACGGTAACAGTGTAACATCCAAAGTGAACCTGAACTACACTACCCACAATGCTCCCTGCACTGACCAGCCAGTCACATCTTGCGTTTAATGATGATGTCATCAGCAAGTGATAGGCAGCCAGTCTGCCACAAATACATAACAGACGTACTAAAATGTTTGATTTTAGGGTTTACAATCTTTTTTGACCATTAAACTTTACTCACTTTACCAGCAAAATGAAGTGTTATAAGATTGAAAGTTATCAGAACTAAATTTATCGGAAGAATGGTCCGATGATGGTTTTAAAACTCATCTGAAAAGCTAATCCACTAGCAAAAACATTAGCTTTCATAATTATCTATTATCGGATTAACTGAACTGTACCCACCACTGATCCACTCCATAACTCAAAATGTCACTCGCACGTCACAAAAAAGAGAGGCCGGGCCAGGGGCAGTGGTTAATATTTTTCAAATCTCATGAAATCTCACCCAATCTATTTTTTCCCATAAAGGAACCAAAAAAATGAAGAAGCACCTTGAAAAAGTTGACATTGTTTTTCGGGACCACCCTAGTGTAGCCACACCCATTTGTGTTATTTATGTCGAGCTTTCTTATACCATGCACATCGCCTATAAATGTTACATTACTCCACCTGCCCATATAACGTAAAACTAATCTCATCCAAGTAGGGTTGAACTCAGTAGTGCTCTTTCTCAGACCAAGTCCCTTTGTGATGACGTAAACATGCTCAGGCCGTAACGTGGAGTGCAATGTGAGTGCAAGTCATCAAATTAGGGGACAATTGCGCTCTGGCACAGTACAAGGCAACCGGGCCTGACTGTGAGTACACCTTTAGGCTTTGTTCAGACTGCCTGTAAAAATCATAAAATGTGTATTTCCAATTTTAATTGATTAATCTGATTCCATTTAGCAATGTATCAGATATGACAATAAAAATAAATGCTGTTCCTCTGAGACTAAAAGTCAAACAGCAACAGCTCTCCTCCAAATTTTACAGCCAGAAAAACAAACCCACCACTCCTGAGTTCAAAGCAGACATACAGTGTTTGAGCCAATCATGGCTACCTTCCAGAGGCATGTTGTGGAATGTGGAGAGGTCAATGATAAGGACAGCAGAGAACAAAAAAAAAAACAAGAACAAACCGCCAGTGAGCTTACACACATTTCCCCAGACACACAGTCAGGTCAAGAAGTACCTGAACACTGACAATATCTGTCATATATTTGTTGCCTTAGTACACCAGCAGAATGGAGCTAAACATTTACCTTAAAGTCAAACAGTTTAAAAAATATAACACATTAACCATTTTGGAAATCTAGCCCCTCCAGGTAACCTAATTCAAAATTTAGTCCCTCAATTCAAAGCCCATAAGTACTGGACAAAGTAAAGTATTATTTTACATATAATCATCATCCAATCAACAGCCAGTTGTCGTTTAAAAAAAAAGTCAGGGGAAGGACACATGAACATTTCCAAGTCACTTAACCCTAGACCTGCTGGCTTTCAATACACAGCGGATCACCATGCATGATGCTCCCTGCCAGTCCTCGGAATATCACTCCCCAGAGACACTTCCACTGAGTGTCCGCTATATTTAGTTTTTTGAAGGGCACCCCCAGATTTCGTGTAATAACTAATGAACGCCAAGGATCAGCTGAAGGACGAGCCAAGTTCATACATCAGACATGCTTCTGGAGCAATGCACGTTCTGTAGTGGTCAAACATGTCTTATCCCCAATATAGAGGGGGTTGTCCTACTACTCGCGGCCAAGCAAACAAAGCTTTTGAATAATGGTGGCGAGCGCAGATACCGTTGTTGATGACAACAGCATACCCGACACTGTAGACTGGGAGAATAGGGAAATAATCAGGGAAATCTTCATGACCGAAGATTCCTGGGCTTTGACATAGATGACCTTGAGGACGATGAACCACAGCCTGCAGAACTTGAGAATGCAGATTTGACGAGTGGCAGCCTGAACGCGAATATCCCACAGTTCACAGGAGACGAGTTGAAACTAAATGCACCACGAGAAGATGCCTGGACAGTCCTGGACTTATTCAACCTCTTTTACGCCAATGAACTGATCAGTCTTATGGTTGTGGAAACTAATAGGTATGCCCAGGATTATTTGCATTCTGACCATGGGAGTCACCTGAAGCTGAATTCCCGATTCAGAAAACGGTGTCCCGTGTGCGCTGATGAAATGAAAACATTTCTGATGATTATTATTGGGATGGGCCTGGTGCAGCACCAGCATCTACATGATTACTGGCCAACAGATGAATTACTTGAGACACCATTCTTCATAACAGTGATGACCAGGAACAGATTCCTGTTGATCCTGTCGTTATTTCACCTAAACAACAGGACGGCAACTTTGGGACAGGGCGGCCACAATCCAATATTCCAACTCCAACCGGTGTATGAGATATTGAAACAGAAATTCGTGTCTCTCTACAAGGCAGGTGATTATCTGGCTCTGGATGAGGGTATGATTGCCTGGAGGGGTAACCTGTCATTCAGACTGTACATGCCACAAAATTCAATTCAATTTAATTCAATTTCAATTTATTTCTTTTGTATAGCACCAAATCACAACAAAGATGCCTCAAGGCGCTTCACACAGGTACGGTCTAACCTTATCAACCCCTAGAGCAAGCACACAGGTGACAGTGCTAAGGAAAAACTCCCTCTGATCATTTGAGGAAGAAACCTCAAGCAGACCAGACTCAAAGGGGTGACCCTTGGCTTGGTTCATGGTACAGACAATTTACAATACGACTACACAGGAAAATTTGGGCGTACATGCCGGTGCACAGGACGGAAGGCTTGCAGAAGATACCACTTCCATGTCTGGATGGAGCCGCACCTCAAACAGAGAGAAAAAACAGAATCAGGCATCAGCAAAACAACAAATACACTATAATTTGTCAGCATTAAGCAACAAGAAATCAGAAGAACTACTAAGGTGATTGACAGCCATTAGCTTCACTAAAAGACCCAGGCTTTAGATAAAGTTGAGGCTGCGGACCGCTCAGTTTACTAATAAATGAATTTAAAAAATGCAAAAAGCATAATAGCATACTATACCAGTATGCTAGCCATACAAAAGGGAAAATAAGTACATCTTTAGTCTGGATTTGAAAGTCTCTACAGAATCTGACTGTTTTATTGATGCATGGAGATCATTCCACAGAACAGGGCAACAACAAGAGAAAGCTCTGTGACCCGCAGACTTTTTATTCACCCTAGGGACACAAAGTAGTCCTGCACCCTGAGAACACAGAGCCCAGGCCGGTACGTAGGGTTTAAGCAGATCAGCTAAGTAGGGAGGTGCTAGTCAGTAAATAATTTTATAGGTTAGTAACAGAAACTTAAAATCTGATCTCACAGGAACAGGAAGCCAGTGAAGAGATGTCAAAATGGGTGTAATGTGGTCAAACTTTCTACTTCCTGCCAAATGCAGCACTAAGATTTTTAATTCTTTAAAAATCTTTTAAACATTTTTAGATCTTTAATCCCCTATTGCTCCCGGTGTGTAGTGAGCGCCTTGTATGGCAGCACCCTGACATCGGGGTGAATGTGAGGCATAATTGTAAAGCGCTTTGAGCGTCTGATACAGATGGAAAAGCGCTATATAAATGCAGTCCATTTAAGATCTAACAGCACCAGAACCGTAGTGGTGTCCAAATCCATTCTCTGTGGAATGAAATTTTCTTAAAGCAGACTGCAGTGGCTCAAAAAGATTATTCTCAGTAAGGTAGTCCACGAGCTGCTGTGAAACCACCTTTTCCAAAATTTTAGAGCAAAATGATGTGATGATATCTGCCTATAGTTTTTCAATATACTAGCGTCAAGATTAGATTTCTTAAGTAATGGTTTAATCACTGCAGATTTTAAACATTTAGGAACAGATCCAGGGGGTAATAATTTCCAGCACAGTCGGAGCAAGACTGGGCCACAGGTCCAAAGCCAGACAAATTCAGTGTGAAGCTGTTCATGCTATATGATTCCTCCAACGGCTATTATACACAGTTCAAGATGTACCAGGGAGTCCAGGGCATTCCAGCTTTAGCATATTGAAATAAATATGACCTTGTGATGAGACTGATGGGTCCCTTACTATACATCATCATTCCTCTTCCAGAATCTGCTCAGGAGGAGGACTGATGCACGTGGTACCCTGAGGTCGAATCGGAGAGGTGTCCCAGATGAGCTGAAGATCACCAAACTTAGGAGAGGAGAGCACATCGAGATGCACAATGGATCAATGCAGCTGCTGAAGTGGCATGATAGGAGGGAGGTCTGTGTATGGACAACAATCCACAGTGCCAACTTCATCACTGTACTTGGCAGGAATGACGATCCACGGGGAATTACAGCGTCCAGCTTGTATTGTCGATTACAACAAGTATATGGGTGATGTCGACAGGCATGACCAGATGGTGTCCTATCCCACCTTCAAGAGGAGGACCCTCAAGTGGTGGAAGGAGGTCTTTTTCCACCTCTTGTTAATGACTGAGCTGAATGTATACCTGCTGTATAAGAAGCACTGAAAGAAGCTTGGGAGGACACCTGTTCTACATTGGGTATTCCGTTGACAGGTGGGTTTCCATTTCCCCAAGAAGATCAAAGTCAGGGAGGGTCAAAAAACCAAGAACCCTCAGCGGACATGTGCTGTGTGTTCCATAACAACTGGGATGAGGAAAGCCACTGGAGATGGAATGACAACTCACAGATCCACTTAGTGTGTTTCATGTAATGTTGGGCAGTGTGTTGATCCATGCTTCAGGTTGTTCCACACAAACAAGGAATATAAAATGTCCTACCAGAGGCTTATGGAGACGAGTGCTGCCGGAGATGACGACACTGACTGAGCCAGCTATTGGTTTGGATCTGATTCCAGACCCCCAACAGCCCTTTTAAAATGTGGGTGACACGATATGTAATTTTTAAAAAGTATTTAAGACTAAAACTGAACAACATTTTGAAATGTATCCTTTCCTGGTGCACAGTTACTGAAGAGATAAATATTCAGATTTTGAACTGTGTGTCACTAAAAAGCGGGAACTTCCTGGCGAGTCCCGACACTGGAGAAGAAGGAGGAAGTGATATCAGTGCTGGAACCATTACCTTAATAGTCCCATTAATTTATGGATTTTTACAGGCTATTGACAGCCCCGTTTCCACTGAGTGATTCGGGTCAGTGATGCACGCTTTTTATACGTGTCAGAGCGGTTAATTCTCGCCGGCAGAATTCTTTTGATTAACAGGTGGAACACTTATATTAACTAACGTGCACGCATGGTGTCTGCGGCTTCTCCAATCCACACAAACGCAAAACAAAGTATTTTCACATTACTGGATAATTTCGTCGGGTGCAGACTGAGATGTTATGAGCATATGAGGCGCTGGGAGTCTTTCAACTTGCAGTGCAAAGCGCCCACGGTGGAACAAGAGGATCCATTCACAGCAGAGACTCAAACCATCAGCTGGCGACGCAATTAACAGATTACACCTGTAGCTGACCGTGCCAGTCCTGTATCGGAACAGCAGAGACTCGACCCATCATAGGCTTTTCTTCAGCCAGGACAACGAATTAAATAATTTTCAGACATTTTCATCAAACTGAAGATGAGCTCACTGAAACGGACAGGTAAGACTAAATTATTTACTCCTTGTGTGAATGGTTTTAATATATTTTTTAAAAAGCTGATATTTTCAGTCCCTCGTGACATTTTTTCAGATTTGAGATGTATGTGCC
The DNA here is from genome assembly GCF_902500255.1 of Thalassophryne amazonica. Classification (NCBI taxonomy): domain Eukaryota; kingdom Metazoa; phylum Chordata; class Actinopteri; order Batrachoidiformes; family Batrachoididae; genus Thalassophryne; species Thalassophryne amazonica. Next base: position 137,040,411 of record NC_047106.1, read on the forward strand.
TGTTTCTCAGAAAAAAATACTCATAAATAGAAAATCCACACAACCTCACTACTGTTTTCTGATGTCACAGAGAGTAAAACTCTTTTTTTAATCAGTTGATTACGACCAAAAAAAGTTTATCATCTCCACCCGCATGCCGAAATCGTCTGCATTATTTATTCATTTATTTATTTTAGTAATCACCATTCTGTGTTGTGAACTCTGCCAATATCATCACTGTTCTCAGACTGAAGGTTTTCCTCCAAGGTTTCTTCTCCCTCATTGTGGTCTAAATAAGGCTCAAAACCATAAGGCTGTGTCCTCCACAGCTTCTTCAAAAACACCTTCAGACTAGACTAAAAAAAAAAACAAAAAAAACAAACAAACTCCACACTCGAAAAAAAAACATCCGAAAACAGCTCAACCGCCGTTGTGTTTACAACTGATTTGTGCTTGAATCAGTAGGTGCTGTTCCGGTGATGACGTAGCAACAATATGGCCGCGGCTGAGGGCTGAAATAGAGAGCAGCCTTCAGACAGCTGTTGTTTATCCTTCACCTACACACTTATGACTTTTATGATTCAAGATTTTTAAAAATATTAACATTTCATCATTTCATTTCACAAAGAAGCCGAACAGAATTAGCAAAAGGTTGAATTCAAACACAATGGTATGATACGAATGCTCTCTACAAGAGTGCTTTGCTTTCAAGAGATATCCCAAGGTTCATTAAGAAGGTTCAGACTTAAGGCCCCCTGACACTTGCACGACTTTGATCCGCACACTTGCAGGCACTCTTCCGTGCATGAGAATAAACTCACCTCAAACTCACTGTAAACCATTGTAAACTGTGCACGGCTTTGTGCACATGAAAATTCAGTAAGGTATATCTTATCTTATATATATAAAAAGGTATATCTTTTTTTTTTTTTTGCCAGCTTGCACTTCTCCCTCCCTCCTTATCTCTCCTGCTTCTGTGGCGTGTTGTCTGTGAGGCTGCAGCTTTGCTCTTCTGGAAAACGACAAAAATTGATCTGTTAAAGTGGTCTCTGAACGCAATTGACACTATTTTTTCTACAAGACATTCGGGGGCGGAGGACCCGACCTGTCCTGCAGGGACGCATGTGATGGGTTACGTGATGGACTCGTGGAGGAGATGGCAGGTCATGTGCCTTTACATGCTTTCTGTGGAGGACGTCGAAGATGTGTACATATTCGGCTTGGTGGTGACCGGCTTTCTGATGTGTGGAGCGGGCACTTTGCTGGTTTACCGGAAAATCAAGAAAGTGGAAGCAGCTTTGATTGGTCCTTCCAGGCTGCCCTACATGATTGATTCAATTGGGAAGGCAGTGGCTGCGCAGTCGGCGGGGGTTAACCGCGCGTTGGAAAACATCTCGAGCAGGACTGCGGCCCTGGAAACCCGCTATGACCGTCTGTGAAGACCACATTCTACATTCAGATGCATTGAGAGCCACTCTGTTCTCAGAACTGTGGAATCTTTCAGGCGTCTGCTAATCTGGCTATTCATTTGGCTTCCCCAAATACAGCTGCACTTCAACGTCGCTGTGATAAAACCTCCTCAGAAGATCAACACTTAAGCCTCGCTCCCTGGTCTTCCCCCCTCCCCTCAGCTTCTCCAGCTCTGTTAGAACTGTTCAGGACTGCTCAGACTGCGCAGGGCTGCTCCCTTCCCCTCCAGGATTGTCGGACAAGGCCATTGACGGCGCCAAACAGGCTGCCTCCGGAGTGTTCTGATAAACTGGTCCTTTCAAATCTCGGTTGTCGTCCTGTGTCCTTGTTTTTGTCTCTGTGATTATTGTTTTTCTGTGCTGATGGGGATTTTTTTTTTTCCTCATTGCTGCTGTGTAATGCAGCAGCTATGAGGGTTTTTTTTTCTCCTTTTCCCTCGTGTTTTGCTTTCATATATATGTTTTATGTACCGGGCCGGCCCATGTGTTGTGTGTTGTGTGTGTGTTGTTTGTTATGGGTCGGTGTTTGTTTGCTCAGCCCTGCTGTTGACCAAGGCAGGGATGTACATCTGGAGCTGGTCCCCGGGCGCCTAATGGCGACTTCTGCTCCTACTGGCAATTAGGATTGGGTTAAATGCAGTAGACACATCTCATTGTGCAGGGAACATGTTCATGTTCTATATTGTGCATATGACAATAAATTTCTTTGAATCTTTGAATCTTTATATATTATATTCTAATGTGGAACTATGCCAGTATACAAAGCGCAACAAAACAACAAAAGCACTTCAGATCCCGGGAGATGGTGTATCCCAAGAACCAGAAAGAGTCCACAGTAGACACAGTGTTGTTGAGGATGGCGGGTTCCTCCTGAAGTCCACCATCATCTCCACAGTCGAGTTGGTTCAGCTCCAGGTTGTTCTGGCCACACCAGAGGACCAACTGTTCCACCGCCGCATCACCATCCTGGATGAGTCCAATAATCGTTGTGCCTTCTGCAAACGTCAGGAGTCTAACAGAGGGGTTCCCTGAGGTGCAGGACTAATAGCCATATAATAAATTATTTATTAATCTCATGTTCAATTAATAATCCTTTATTAATATTTACACATATTATACCAAAGCATAGTAGACAAATAATGAATGTTTATGAGTTCAATGATATGTTCCAGCTTTCACCGAATTAAATATTCGTTCCACTGAAAGAATGTAAAAAAGTTCATTTGTTTTATATAACGGCTAAATTAGATCCTTGCCATTTGATATTTTATTAATTTATAAACAACAAAAAAGGGACTAACATTTTGGTCCAAACTGTGACGTGTAGTCTGTGATGCTGTGCACTGACTTTGGACTAACATAAAAAAAAGACTTTGCGTAGTTCCGCAGTCCAGCCAAAAATCATGTTAGCTTTTCACCTTTTCATACATCCAGACGGTTTACAGCGGAGTGGATTTTGTGTGTGTGTGTGTGTGTGTTACAAGTACTAGCACCGTCAATTAGCTCAATTAAATCGTCTCGCTTCTGTCGTTGTCGCTTCTGTCGTTGTGTGGGCGTGTACTACCAAAAAAGGACTCAGTGCAGCAAAAAACAAACAAACAAACAAAAAAACAGAAATTAGTCCAGCTTTTCATTCTGACTTCCTGCTAACAGCCTCCAGATGGCTTACAGTGCAGTGGATTTGTTTTGTGTGTGCGTGCGTGTCCATGTGCATGCAGGTGTGTGCGTGCGTGCGTGTGTGCGTGCAGAGTGCAATGGCACCAAATGTACAGAACAAAATTTGCACTCTAAATGGAACCAAATCACACTCAACACAAATGGGACAAGTAATCCATGTCGTGACATACAGCACCAATCAAATGACAAGGATCTCCCCTGCAGATATGTAACATTACTTAGGAAACTCATGATCTTGGCTTTTATATTTTTAATTAATTTATATCAAGTTGTAGAGATTTGCTTTCAGTTTGAGTTCAAGGAAGATAATTTTAGAAATTTTCATTTTTTTTTATATATTTTTTGTAAATCTTGTATTTGAAATCACATAAACTAACTAAAATGTGTGAAATACCAAGTGTTCCAATACTTTTGGAGGGCACTGCATCCTGACCTTATGATATGCAAAATATTGCTGTTTTGTTTAAAAATGCTTAATTTTCACTGTTGCTTCACTTTGTGTGAAATGATAGTCATAATCATATCGATAGAGATATAATATTTGGCTTCAACATTGAGATAAGATAATTTGACCATATTGTGCAGCCCTACTGTCAACTAGCTGAAAAGTTTGAATATTAATTTACATCTACAAGGGTCTATTTGTCCAGACATTTTTTTAGGCTGGAAGTGAGGCTTTAATTACATTGTGTAATTGTACGTGATGCTAGGAGTAACAAGACTGTCTTATTTTTTCATAGTGTCAGTTGAGACTGAAAAGACAGGGAGACAAGATATATGACTTCTTTCAAAAGAGAAGCAAATCAGGCACAGGTCAGGCAAAGACAGAACTCAGCTCTGGCACCAGCAGTCCTGACAGCTGTCAGGAGACTCAGTGTCAGGCACAATCCAGCCCAGCAACGTGTGTGTGTGTGAGTGAGAGAGAGAGTAACTGAGTGAGTAACTTTGTGTGCATTTTCATTCATGTCAAAATGGTGTCATCTTGGTGGTGCAGTTGAAAAATTGTTTTACATTTTGTACATCGTTAATAAACTAGCGGAGCAGATATGTGGATGAATCGTGACTTTTACAATAAAAGCATGAAATTTGGCACAGTGTTCGAGCATACCCTAAAGGTCATCACAGAAGCAGCCATTTTCCAAAATGGCTGCCACATGTTGTTTTATTAGTAGCTCAAGCTCTAGACCACCAAAGGTCTTGATCCTGGTGCCTAATCCTCAGTGGTGGGCACAGATAACCAAAAAATTAACTTTGATAACATATAATCAGATAACTGAAAAGTTATCTTTGATAAAGATAAAACAATAAACCAATATTTTGGAAGAAAATCAGCCGCCACATTCCACTCGCATGTGCCGCTCCTGAACGCTCTTTTCTACTGATCTTTAATCAGGTGCACACAATTTTATTCTTTGTGATTTTGCCAAAAAAAAAAAAAAAAAAAAATGCCTTCATGTGCAGTTATAAACTGCACAAACTGCCAGTTCAAAGGCTGTGGACAAACATTTCCCCTGCGAGTATGACTGAAATGGAAAGTAATAATACAATAACATGCTTTTGGGAGGCTCATGCCCAGTCGCCCAAAATGACCAATATTCACCCGAGTTAGACGAATATTGGTCTTTATCACTTACTGAGATACACAACACGTAACGCGTACATAAAAAGTTGGCTCACTTTAACTTTTGTCGTGTCAGCTGGCGCATGCTGCTCTCCAAATTCGTCAGTGCATCCTCGTCAAGCTGGCTGCTTTGGCTGTTGTTCTTTGTCGGACTATCCATGAGAAAATCATCTATATTGGGAGCAACACGCACTTCTCGCCTTTTTATCTTTTGCTCTGCGGACAGTTCTTGGGCTGCGCGCTATGACATCATTTGTTTACGCACAGCAGGCAGGTAGGTATGCTGATACTTGTTCGGTACTGTGGGTGGGTATAGCCAGGTAGCGTTGACGGAAATCTGCGCTACCGGCCTAGCAACACCTCAGTAAAGTGATAATAATGAACAATAATTTAAAGAGTTATTTCAGCATATGGGCATAGATAATAATAATAATGATAATAATAATAATAATAATAAGTGGTGCGGCTTGTGTGTAGCCACATGCTGAGTTTTGTGTTGGATGAACTATTTTTAGACATACTTGTGATTCTTGTGTACTTGTGAATAGTTTGAGCTTCAGGTGTTGTTGCTACGAGCAACATTACTAATATTAGGCTGAAGCTCAGAGCTGTGTATCGTCATTGAAACGGAAAACCAACTCTCCTGTAGCTAGTTATGTGTTTTATTCTTTCAAACTATAAAACAACTATAAAGCAATTATAAAATTCAACTATTGCCACATTATCCATCATGACTTTTGTTATCATCCACTAAGCCTGGTCTTGTTAGGAGAGACGGCATCCATCCCACTTTGGATGGAGCAGCTCTCCTTTCTAGAAATCTGGCCAATTTTCTTAAATCCTCCAAACCGTGACTATCCAGGGTTGGGACCAGGAAGCAGAGTTGTAGTCTTACACACCTCTCTGCAGCTTCTCTCCCCCTGCCATCCCCTCATTACCCCATCCCCGTAGAGACGGTGCCTGCTCCCAGACCACCAATAACCAGCAAAAATCTATTTAAGCATAAAAACAGCATTAGTGAAGGTTACAAATGATCTTCTTATGGCCTCGGACAGTGGACTCATCTCTGTGCTTGTTCTGTTAGAGCATGCCATAGGTATTAAAGGCACTGCGCTGCGGTGGTTTGAATCATATTTGTCTAATAGATTACAATTTGTTCATGTAAATGGGGAATCTTCTTCACAGACTAAAGTTAATTATGGAGTTCCACAAGGTTCTGTGCTAGGACCAATTTTATTCACTGTATACATGCTTCCCTTAGGCAGTATTATTAGACGGTATTGCTTAAATTTTCATTGTTATGCAGATGATACCCAGCTTTATCTATCCATGAAGCCAGAGGACACACACCAATTAGCTAAACTGCAGGATTGTCTTACAGACATAAAGACATGGATGACCTCTAATTTCCTGCTTTTAAACTCAGATAAAACTGAAGTTATTGTACTTGGCCCCACAAATCTTAGAAACATGGTGTCTAACCAGATCCTTACTCTGGATGGCATTACCCTGAGCTCTAGTAATACTGTGAGAAATCTTGGAGTCATTTTTGATCAGGATATGTCATTCAAAGCGCATATTAAACAAATATGTAGGACTGCTTTTTTGCATTTACGCAATATCTCTAAAATCAGAAAGGTCTTGTCTCAGAGTGATGCTGAAAAACTAATTCATGCATTTATTTCCTCTAGGCTGGACTATTGTAATTCATTATTATCAGGTTGTCCTAAAAGTTCTCTAAAAAAAGCCTTTAGTTAATTCAAAATGCTGCAGCTAGAGTACTGATGGGGACTAGAAGGAGAGAGCATATCTCACCCATATTGGCCTCTCTTCATTGGCTTCCTGTTAATTCTAGAATAGAATTTAAAATTCTTCTTCTTACTTATAAGGTTTTGAATAATCAGGTCCCATCTTATCTTAGGGACCTCATAGTACCATATCACCCCAATAGAGCGCTTCGCTCTCAGACTGCAGGCTTACTTGTAGTTCCTAGGGTTTGTAAGAGTAGAATGGGAGGCAGAGCCTTCAGCTTTCAGGCTCCTCTCCTGTGGAACCAGCTCCCAATTCAGATCAGGGAGACAGACACCCTCTCTACTTTTAAGATTAGGCTTAAAACTTTCCTTTTTGCTAAAGCTTATAGTTAGGGCTGGATCAGGTTACCCTGAACCTTCCCTTAGTTATGCTGCTACAGACGTAGACTGCTGGGGGGTTCCCATGATGCATTGTTTCTTTCTCTTTTTGCTCTGTATGCACCACTCTGCATTTAATCATTAGTGATCGATCTCTGCTCCCCTCCACAGCATGTCTTTTTCCTGGTTCTCTCCCTCAGCCCCAACCAGTCCCAGCAGAAGACTGCCCCTCCCTGAGCCTGGTTCTGCTGGAGGTTTCTTCCTGTTAAAAGGGAGTTTTTCCTTCCCACTGTAGCCACGTGCTTGCTCACAGGGGGTCGTTTTGACCGTTGGGGTTTTACATAATTATTGTATGGCCTTGCCTTACAATATAAAGCGCCTTGGGGCAACTGTTTGTTGTGATTTGGCGCTATATAAAAAAACTGATTGATTGATTAAGCTTGCTGATGATTACACAACACTTGAATAAACTTTGAAGAATCATAATTTTTAGAATTGAGTATTTCTCACAGTGAGAGCTGAGTAATTGAGAATAGAAGGGGGAAATGTAAAGCTGTATGGGGAACAGGGCAATAGGAGTCCGTTATTGTGGTTTATCAGAGGTCAAGAATGTTCACATCCCTGGTAGGCCACTTGATATGCTGTCTGCATTTACGGAGTTCCTGGCTGAGATTTCCTCTGTTAAAATGCACACCTCCGTTATGCACACCTGAGGTCTTGAATATGATGCCACAAGCTTGGTGCACCTATCTTTGGGCAGTTTTGTACATTCCTCTTTGCAGCACCTCTCAAGCTCCATCAGGTTGGATGGGGAGCGTCGGTGCTCAGCCATTTTCAGATCTCTCCAGAGATGTTCGATCAGATTCAGGTCTGGGCTCTGGCTGGACCACTCAAGGACATTCACAGAGTTGTCCTGAAGCTACTCTTTTGATATCTTGACTGTGTTCTTAGCGTCACTGTCGTGCTAAAAGATGAACCGTCGCACCAGTGTGAGGTCAAGAGCGCTCTGGAGCAGGTTTTCATTCAGGATGTCTTTGTACATTGCTACATTCATTTTTCCCTCAATCCTGACTAGTCTCCCAGTTCCTGCCACTGAAAAACATCCCCACAGCATGATGCTGCCACCACCTTGCTTCACTGCAGAGATGGTGCCTGGTTTCCTCCAAACATGACGCCTGGTATTCACACCAAAGAGTTCAATCTTTGTCTCATCAGACCAGAGAATTTTGTTTCTCATGGTCTGAGAGTCCTTCAGGTGCCTTTTGGCAAACTCCAGGTGGGCTGCCATGTGACTTTTACTAAAGAGTGGCTTCCGTCTGGCCACTCTACCATACAGGCCTGATTAGTGGATTGCTACAGGGATTGTTGTCCTTCTGCAAGATTCTCCTCTCTCCACATAGGAATGTTGGAGCTCTGACAGAGTGACCATTGGGATCTTGGTCACCTCCATGACTAAGGTCCTTCTCCCCCGGTTGCTCAGTTTAGACGTGCAACCAGCTCTAGGAATAGTCCTGGTGGATCCGAACTTCTTCCATTTATGGATGATGGAGGCCACTGTGGTCAATGGGATCTCAAGGCAGCAGAAATATTTCTGTACCCTTCCCCCGATTTGTGCCTCAAGATAATCCTGTCTCAGAGGTCTACAGAAAATTCCTTTGACTTCATGCTTGGTTTGTGCTCTGACATGCACTGTCAACTGTGGGACCTTATATGTAGACAGATGTGTGTCTTTCCAAATCATGTTCAATCAACTGAATTTACCCCAGGTGGACTCCAATTAAGCTGTAAAATCATCTCAAGGATGATCAGAGGAAACAGGATGCACCTGAGCCCAAATATGAGCTTCATGGCAAAGGCTGTGATCACTTACATATGATTTCTTTTTTTTTTTTTTTTAATAAACCTGCAAAATTCTCAAAAATATATATTTTTTTTTTCACACTGCCATTATGTGAAGCGCTGTGAATACTTTCATCATCCAATGGGCATGGGCATCCAATAGGTATTAAGTTTGCAAAGCATATCCCTTTATGATTTTTTATGGACACATCTGCAGAAACAGGCCACAGTCTCAACTGGACAAATTTCCCTTCCTGCTACATAAACTGCACCATCACCATAGTGGATTTCCTGCACTAATTTCCCCGCTAAGCTAATGGATTCCACATCCACATTTGTCATAAGCCTTGCAGGGTCTCTAATCACCTGCTCTGTAGCCTGCTGTAAAGTCCTAATGTTATCTAATGTAAGTCCTAATGTAAAGTCCTAATATTAGTCCTGATGTTTCCCTCCCTGTAGAGCGCTATCTATGTTCACAGACAAGATGGCGGCACCTTCACTAGTAGGGTGAAGGCCGTCCAGCATCAGCAAGCCACAGCAAGCAAGTCTTGTTGGGTGTCCAGTTCTTTACATAACCAGAGCCCAGCTTCTTTCTGTTCTCTAACGTTGTCCATTCTGCTCTCCTGGCTGGCTCAGTTGGGAATGGGAATAGCTGAAATGGCCTTGGGCAATCACAATCCCCAGATTCAAACCTGCAGTTGTGTAGTCCACACACACTCTGCTTCCATCTCTCAATAGATTATGTGCTATTCCCACAGTCTTTCACTGCACATATCCTGCCCATCTTGCCTCTACTACCAGTTTAACATCTGCTGCTGGTCTGGGAGCTGTGTATCACTGAAGTTCAAGTGTTGAGAGAGAAATAAGCATGAATCGCTGATGTAAACAAAGCCTGATGCAACAGAAAGCAGTGCCTGACGTGGACGTACGTGGGTTTGTTTGTAATGATAGCGGTGACCGGAAGTGGATTCCTGACATGCGCACTTGGAACTCCGATATGGTCTACTGTCACTCCCGTCCAAGTATGTAGCCTTGTGATCACGTGACCTATACTGACCAATGACAAAGACGCTACGTACCAATAGAAGTTCACTGTATGAATACAGCTACTGCCAACAAGATATTGCAACGGTGTTATAATAATCTAATGACTGTTTAATTTCTGGAAATGCAAAATTCCTGCAAAGAACGCCCACTATAATCCCCGACTGACTGAAGAAAGTTCAGATTTACAATTATGATCATCAACAATGGCAGTATTACAATATTAGAAGTAAATTGCTGGCTTTTTATTGTTACTGTTGCTGTTGTTTTACAGTGGGATGTGTTACGTCATGTATGTATCCATTAACAGCAACTTCCATATACATTATTATTGTTTGTCTTGTGAAAGTTGGCAACAGGGCAACGTCTTATCTAAAGTACTACGTATGTGCAGGCGGAAAAGTTTGTGTAACACCTTATCGGAAAACGTGCACTAAACGGTAACACTAACCAGCAATCAGGGTTTTATTTTTAACAATGGAGCAGAAAAATAAACGTGTTTAATTCTCCGAAGTTGTGAGTTATTTTCACAGCATGTACAAGTGACTCATCAGCTGGTACCTTAGCCATTAAAAAAACACGATCATAACAGCACACTAGAAAACAATTCCTACACAAAACAGAGAAAGAGAGAAGTGAGAGATTAATTTGTCTTTTAAAGCAGACTGATCAGACGGAAAACCTCTAACATTAGCCACCGCCAGCTAGCGCACAAAGTCAGAGTAACAACGAAATGTCTCCACTCACCCAAAAACTTGCAGATGGAGCTTTTCTGGTGTCACCGTAATATGATACTAAACTTTTCCTCACACTGGTAGTGAATAAACTGGCCTTCTTTAACCAAAATGTACAACATTAGCCAAAGTATCACTTTCTTACCGCCATGTTGAATGAGGAAAATATTACATCCGGGTAATTGCAGCAAAGCACCATGGCAACCGAGGAAAATACACTAGTGATGACATCAGCTCTTTTCCGTGATATGTCGAACCGCCATCTTGGGATGGAGGAAGGGCCTGGAACCAATCCCAGCGGTTACAGAGCGAGAGCGGGTAAGAGATGCCACAAACCCTGGACAGAGCACCAGCTGATCGCAGGGCACAACTCGATTCAGTGAGGCAGTGACATAGACACTTTTATATAAGGGCTGAGTGGATCCTTGTCATTTGATTGATGCTTTGTATGTCACATGACATGGATTATTCGTCCCATTTGTGTTGCATTGGATTTAGAGTGCAATTTTGTTCCATTTAAAGTGCAAATTTGGTTCCATACATTTGGTACCATTGTATGGAGTTAAATTTGTCTCAGTAATATTTGGAAATGCACAGAAAGTGATTTACAAATATCCAGTTGATTTGTACATGTGCTTTGTGATCCACAAACACAAATGTCTGATTTGCAACTTGTGTGGGTTTTTACAAATAAATGTTTATTTGCAAAACTGAAAATTCTGTTTGTGAAGTGTGATTCAGCATTTGTGGATCACAGAACACACACATTCAACACTTTGCTCAGTTACGCAATATTGATGCATTCTCAGAGCAAAACAGCACAAATCCACAAACAACCAGCTCGCAATTCACACAAGGCAACACTGTCATACCCACAAATGTACAGAGGGTGATTTACAAATATTCCTTGATTTGACGTGTTTTGTGAACCACAAACAATTTTCTTATTTGTAACTTATGTGTTGGTTTGATGTTGATTTGTAAATGTATCATTTTTTTTTAACAAAAAAAGCATTTGCAAAACTGAAAATTGTGTTTGTGGTGTGATTCAGCATTTGTGGATCACCAAACACACGAATTCATCACTTTGCTCAGTTATGCAATACTGAGACATTCTCAGAGCAAAACAGCACAAATCCACAAACAACCAGCTTGCAATTCACACAAGGCAACACTGTCATACCCACAAATGTACAGAGGGTGATTTACAAATATTCCTTGATTTGACGTGTTTTGTGAACCACAAACAATTTTCTTATTTGTAACTTATGTGTTGGTTTGATGTTGATTTGTAAATGTATCATTTTTTTTTAACAAAAAAAGCATTTGCAAAACTGAAAATTGTGTTTGTGGTGTGATTCAGCATTTGTGGATCACCAAACACACGAATTCATCACTTTGCTCAGTTATGCAATACTGAGACATTCTCAGAGCAAAACAGCACAAATCCACAAACAACCAGCTTGCAATTCACACAAGGCAACACTGTCATACCCGCAAATGCACAGAGGGTGATTTACAAATATTCCTCGATTTGTACACGTGTTTTGTGAACCACAAACAAATTTCCGATTTGTTACTTGTGTGTTGGTTTGATGGTGATTTGTAAATATATCATTTTTTTAACAAAAAAAAAAAAAAAGCATTTGCAAAACTGAAAATTCTGTTTGTGAAGTGTGATTCAGCATTTGTGGATCACCGAACACATGCATTCATCACTTTGCTCAGTTACACAATATTGAGACATTCTCAGCGCTAAACAGCACAAACCCACAAACAAAACAGCTCGCAATTCACACAAGGCAACACTGTCATACCCACAAATGCACAGAGGGTGATTTACAAATATTCCTCGATTTGACGTGTTTTTGTGAACCACAAACAATTTTCTGATTTGTAACTTATGTGTTGGTTTGATGTTGATTTGTAAATATATCATTTTTTTAACAAAAAAAAAGCATTTGCAAAACTGAAAATTGTGTTTGTGGTGTGAGTCAGCATTTGTGGATCACCGAACACACGCATTCATCACTTTGCTCAGTTATGCAATACTGAGACATTCTCAGCGCAAAATTGCACAAATCCACAAACAACCAGCTCGCAATTCACACAAGGCAACATTGTCATACTCGCAAATGCACAGAGGGTGATTTACAAATATTCCTCGATTTGTACACGTGTTTTGTGAACCACAAACAAATTTCTGATTTGTTACTTGTGTGTTGGTTTGATGGTGATTTGTAAATATATCATTTTTTTAACAAAAAAAAAGCATTTGCAAAACTGAAAATTCTGTTTGTGAAGTGTGATTCAGCATTTGTGGATCACCGAACACATGCATTCATCACTTTGCTCAGTTACACAATATTGAGACATTCTCAGCGCTAAACAGCGCAAATCCACAAACAAAACAGCTCGCAATTCACACAAGGCAACACTGTCATACCCACAAATGCACAGAGGGTGATTTACAAATATTCCTCGATTTGACGTGTTTTGTGAACCACAAACAATTTTCTGATTTGTAACTTATGTGTTGGTTTGATGTTGATTTGTAAATATATCATTTTTTTAACAAAAAAAAAAAGCATTTGCAAAACTGAAAATTGTGTTTGTGGTGTGAGTCAGCATTTGTGGATCACCGAACACACGCATTCATCACTTTGCTCAGTTATGCAATACTGAGACATTCTCAGCGCAAAACTGCACAAATCCACAAACAACCAGCTCGCAATTCACACAAGGCAACATTGTCATACCCGCAAATGCACAGAGGGTGATTTACAAATATTCCTCAATTTGTACACGTGTTTTGTGAACCCAAACAAATTTCCGATTTGTTACTTGTGTGTTGGTTTGATGTTGATTTGTAAATATATCTTCTTTTTTTTTTTACAAAAAAGTATTTGCAAAACTGAAAATTCTGTTTGTGAAGTGTGATTCAGCATTTGTGGATCACCGAACACACGCATTCATTGTGTTGCTCACTTATGCAATATAAGCCAGTTTTGTGTTTTCACCGCCTTAGTGGCTGCTGGGTAAGTTCAAAGCTCAATGCATATAAACATTGCGCACTGCCAGGATCATGGCAATGCACAAAATCTGCCTGTGGAAACAATAACAATTACAGCAGTGACTTCCTGCAAGGGGTTTACCAGTGACTGGAATAGTGGAGGAGCTTCGAGTGTTAAAGTTCACAGTGCTCAGTTCTTCAGCGTGCCAGTAAAACCCACAGCAAGAGTTTGTCAATGGTGTCCTCTTACCCAATCCACTCGCCGACCTCCCGAACAGTTCGCTTGGTAAGTTAGTGCATTTATAAGAGATGTATAGATGAACCTTATCACAGGCTGGCACTTCTAATTTTTTATTTTTTCCTTCTGTGGTGTGTGTGTCGTAGCTGATGTCACCCAGAAAACTGCACACTGGTAGGAAGGCCATCAACTTACAAACAAAAATCAAGATATTATCACAAATATAAAAAAAGTTAATGGCACGCTTAGAACAGTCGTCACTCCAACTGAAGAAATTAATAGTTTAAGAAAAATTTAACGCTAAACAGACAGCGCTGTTAGACCAGTTCAAGTCAAGTTTAAGTTAGTTTCCTGGCTGGTGCAAAACTGAAGACTGCATAAAAAATGTTGGAGTGATGTCTCACTAATTTAGAAGATCTTCACTTAGCCTGGAAAAAGAGTCTGTTGCTCTACAAAAAAGCCCTCCGTAAAGCTAGGACATCTTACTACTCATCACTAATTGAAGAAAATAAGAACAACCCCAGGTTTCTTCTCAGCACTGTAGCCAGGCTGACAAAGAGTCAGAGCTCTGTTGAGCCGAGTATTCCTTTAACTTTAACTAGTAATGACTTCATGACTTTCTTTGCTAATAAAATTTTAACTATTAGAGAAAAAATTACTCATAACCATCCCAAAGACATATCGTTATCTTTGGGTGCTTTCAGTAATGCTGGTATTTGTTTAGACTCTTTCTCTCCGATTGTTCTGTCTGAGTTATTTTCATTAGTTACTTCCTCCAAACCATCAACATGTCTATTAGACCCCATTCCTACCAGGCTGCTCAAGGAAGCCCTACCATTAATTAATGCTTCGATCTTAAATATGATCAATCTATCTTTATTAGTTGGCTATGTACCACAGGCTTTTAAGGTGGCAGTAATTAAACCATTACTTAAAAAGCCATCACTTGACCCAGCTATCTTAGCTAATTATAGGCCAATCTCCAACCTTCCTTTTCTCTCAAAAATTCTTGAAAGGGTAGTTGTAAAACAGCTAACTGATCATCTGCAGAGGAATGGTCTATTTGAAGAGTTTCAGTCAGGGTTTAGAATTCATCATAGTACAGAAACAGCATTAGTGAAGGTTACAAATGATCTTCAAATTCACAGGGAACATTCTTGGGACCTTGGACAAGTTCAAAGGTGGCTAAACTTGACCAATTTTAAGAGGCTAAAAAGTCACATTCTGTTTCATTCTGTTTCCTTTTTTGAATGGTGGGGTTGATCGCCAGTCACAGTAGAGTGGCACCGTGACGTCAGTCTCTGTAACACCGCTTCATTTATGTGTGGAATATGTGCATTAGTGAAGGTTACAAATGATCTTCTTATGGCCTCAGACAGTGGACTCATCTCTGTGCTTGTTCTGTTAGACCTCAGTGCTGCTTTTGATACAGCTGACCATAAAATTTTATTACAGAGATTAGAGCATGCCATAGGTATTAAAGGCACTGCGCTGCGGTGGTTTGAATCATATTTATCTAATAGATTACAATTTGTTCATGTAAATGGAGTCATTTTTGATCAGGATATGTCATTCAATGCGCATATTAAGCAAATATGTAGGACTGCTTTTTTGCATTTGCGCAATATCTCTAAAATTAGAAAGGTCTTGTCTCAGAGTGATGCTGAAAAACTAATTCATGCATTTATTTCCTCTAGGCTGGACTATTGTAATCCATTATTATCAGGTTGTCCTATAAGTTCCCTGAAAAGCCGTCAGTTAATTCAAAATGCTGCAGCTAGAGTACTGACGGGGACTAGAAGGAGAGAGCATATCTCACCCATATTGGCCTCTCTTCATTGGCTTCCTGTTAATTCTAGAATAGAATTTAAAATTCTTCTTCTTACTTATAAGGTTTTGAATAATCAGGTCCCATCTTATCTTAGGGACCTCGTAGTACCATATCACCCCAATAGAGCGCTTCGCTCTCAGACTGCAGGCTTTCTTGTAGTTCCTAGGGTTTTTAAGAGTAGAATGGGAGGCAGAGCCTTCAGCTTTCAGGCTCCTCTCCTGTGGAACCAGCTCCCAATTCAGATCAGGGAGACAGACACCCTCTCTACTTTTAAGATTAGGCTTAAAACTTTCCTTTTTGCTAAAGCTTATAGTTAGGGCTGGATCAGGTGACCCTGAACTGCTTAGTTATGCTGCTATAGACTTAGACTGCTGGGGGGTTCCCATGATGCACTGAGTGTTTCTTTCTCTTTTTGCTCTGTATGCACCACTCTGCATTTAATCATTAGTGATTGTTCTCTGCTCTGCTCTGCGCTATATAATTAAAACTGATTTGATTTGATTTGATGAGTGTTCTTGGCTTCATGTCCGTCTGTGTCAATATTTTAATTTTGATAAGCAATTATATTTTTATCTGTCACATTATATTTGGCCACGCTTTCTGTATGTCATGCAATGAATGAAGTCAAATCATGTCTTTATTATAGTATATGCTTTTATTTTATTCAGGAGAGGAGAAAGGAATCCATCACTGGCCACCGTGCATGGTACCATCCATCTCCATTCTGTTTACTGCTTCGTAAAAGCAGACTGCACCCCTTCTATGAACATGCACAAGATTCCACGTTCAACATTTGGGTGTGTCTCATAAAGAAGACGGTGAAGGTTGTCAGTGGATTCTGCACTTTTCAGAACTGTATTATAAATGCCCATGTACAACTATAATATTCAATTCCAATAATATGTACATTACACATTACAGTGAGAGTGTTTGGATGACTCACGTCTCATCTGCTAAATCTTCATGCAGATCTACCCCCCCACACACACCCTTCACCACATAAATAGAAAAACTTCAAAGAATTAAATGTTTCCGACTTTGTGTGCAGTGCTAATAAGAAAGCATTAACTCAAGGGTTGCATTGGGAAACGGCCCCAAAATACCTCTTGGACTGGAAACCACTACCGATCACATTCAGTGTGCCAAGTAGGGCTGCAACAAATGATTATTTGGATCATCAATGAATCTGATGGGGTTTCGACATGATTAATCGATTAATCAGATTACCGGGGAATTTTTTAAAAAAGTGCCAGGGAAACAATTTTTCTCTCCTTCCATTACTTTATTTAACAACAGAACATTATTTGAAAACTTAAAATACTTGAAAATCAACAAATCATCAAATGTCCCTTGGCTGTTGAAATATAAAATAATAAAGAATAAAACAGTTTATAATAAAGAACAAAAATAATTATTTCAAATGGCACTGCTTTATCAAAGTGCTGAGTTGCCATAAAACAACATTGAAACATATAAATGTTATAAAATATATGGTGAAAAAAGAGGTATTTTTGTTGCTGCAAATGAGCAATTAGCATAACCTGTTAACCATAAAACCTAAATCAAAAACTGTAGCCCGACTTATTATATGTGTAACATTCTCTGTATAACTTGTAAACTACAGTATGTGGTCATTTCACAATGACACACGTGACTCATGTCTCTTTGTCTAAAATTGTATTGTAGCATTATTAGTTATTATTACTATTATTATTATTGTTTCTATTATTATTAATATATGAATAAAAATAAATAAAAAATATTATAATTTGTAATACATTTGATTCTTTTACGACAACAAACGCTGAGCCATTAATTATTATACAGAAAACAAATCCACAAACATGCTGAAATGCCAGCAGCTTAATGCTAACTTTAACACTGAAAACGCCATAGACATGCTAAGGTGTTAGCATCGGCGTTAGCATAAAATACATCTATCAACTTGTTTCAGAAGACCATAACAGGTCAGTTTAACATAAAAAAGGTAAATATTCCTCACAGACATATGCTCTTTAGGGTTTTAGTTGGGAAAAATTAACATAAAGTGAAATAAAACAAATGAAACCAACGAAGCAGCAGCTCGAAGCACTCCTTCATTGGTTCAAGATTCAAAACAAATCTTGGTTGATTATATGGAAGAAACGAAACATTTGCGGTAAAACAAAGTTATTTAGCAACTAATCGATGACTAAATTAGTTGACAACTATTTTAATAATCGATTTTAATCAATTAACTCGATTAGTTGTTTCAGCTCTAGTGCCAAGTAAGTATGAAATATACTAAAAAGACAAAACTTTGTGGGAAAAGACCATTTTTAATGAATGTGTCATTCATGTAAAAGGGCAGCAGGCAAACACAGTTTCCACAACCCTTATTTGCTCCTGGATGAAGATCACATGCGTTTTTTGTTTTATTTTTTCCAGGTGTTGTAGTCCTCATTGCCACATCGGCCCTTTACTGCACAAGTCATCATTTCTGAGAGAGAAAAAATGAAAAACATTAGACTTTTCTTAAACCTCTCATTGACTTCGCTAGTCTGAAGGTGAAAGAAGTTTCACATTTCAGCGACACGTTACGAATGTGACTCAATGTTTTGAAAAAAAAAACACTCTTTATTTCTCTTGTCTGCTTTATATATGGATGTATAAGGAAAGGTGATGTAACACAATGGTAAACATACCACTGTCCCAGGTTTTTTTCAATTTTTCAATTTCAATTTATTTCCTTTATATAGCGCAACAACAAAGTTGCTTCAAGGCGCTTCACACAGGTAAGGTCTAACCTTACCAACCCCCAGAGCAACAGTGGTAAGGAAAAACTCCCTCTGAGGAAGAAACCTCAAGCAGACCAGACTCAAAGGGGTGACCCTCTGCTTGGGCCATGCTACAAACATAAATTACAGAAACAATTCACAGACCAAAACATGTGTTGCAGGCATCCATTTCAAAATGAGCAAATATTTGCACAAAAACAAAGGTTTATCAGTTTGAACAATAATATCTTGTCTTTGTGGTGTATTCAATTGAATATAGGTTGAAGAGGATTTGCAAATCATTGTATTCTTTTTTATTTACATTTCACACAACATCCCAACTTCATTGGAATTGGGGCTGTAAATGAAGTTGTATTACGTGCTTCAAAAAGCCAACCTTTGTGTTGTTGGAGTGTAGTGATGTTGGAATAATCCCAAAAAATTCTCCTGTTTGCTCACAAAAAGTAGACAATTTAATGCTTAAGACTGGAGTCTGACTTGTGCGTTTCAATCTTTAAACTAACGTATCACTCCTTAAAAAAGTTTTCATTTATGGAGTGAATCATTAGTTTAGAGATACATTTTTAAAGATACATTAAAGAAAATACATTAAAATTATTTGAATTAATATATCACTCAAAGTTATTTAAATTAAAGTATCACCCCATAAAAAATTGCACCAAAAGATGAACATCTTGGCTTCACTTTTATTTTGAGATAGTCCCAAATAATTCATGTGTTAATGCAAGAGGGAACAGTGAAATTTGATGTCATCAAATATATCTTCTATTATTAAACAAAAGAAATATAAACTATAGACAAATATCATCAGGATTCAAAAGACATTCAACAGTGAAATTTGATGTAATCAAATTAATCTTTTATTAAACAAAAGAAATATAAACAGAACCATGAACAGTGATCTCAAAATAACCACTGATCTCTATATACAGTGAGGAAAATAAGTATTTGAACACCCTGCGAGTTTTCCCACTTAGAAATCATGGAGGGGTCTGAAATTTTCATCTTAGGTGCATGTCCACTGTGAGAGACATAATCTAAAAAAAAAAATCCGGAAATCACAATGTATGATTTTTTTAAAATAATTTATTTGTACCTATGTTACTGCTGCAAATTTGAACACCTGTGAAAATCAATGTTAATATTTGGTACAGTAGCCTTTGTTTGCAATTATAGAGGTCAAACGTTTCCTGTAGTTTTTCACCAGGTTTGCACACACTGCAGCAGGGATTTTGGTCCACTCCTCCACACAGATCTTCTCTAGATCAGCCAGGTTACTGGACTGTCACTGAGAAACACGGAGTTTGAGCTCCCTCCAAAGATTTTCTATTGGGTTTAGGTCTGGAGACTGGCTAGGCCACTCCAGAAACTTGATATGCTTCTTACGGAGCCACTCCTTGGCTATCCTGGCTGTGTGCTTCGAGTCATTGTCATGTTGGAAGACCTATCCACGACCCATCTTCAATGCTGTAACTGAGGGAAGGAGGTTGTTCCCCAAAATCTCGTAGTACATGGCCCCGGTCATCCTCTCCTTAATACAGTGCAGTCGTCCTGTCCCATGTGCAGAAAAACACCCCCAAAGCATGATGCTTCACAGTAGGGACGGTGTTTTTGGGATGGTACTCAGCAGCATTCTTCTTCCTCCAAACACGGCGAGTGGAATTAAGACCAAAAAGTTCTATTTTGGTCTCATCTGACCACATAACTTTCTCCCATGACTCCTCTGGATCATCCAAATGGTCACGGGCAAACTTAAGACGGGCCTGGACGTGTGTTGATTTAAGCAGGGGAACCTTCCGTGACATGCATGATTTTAACCCATGACGTCTTAGTGTATTACCCACAGTAACCTTGGAAACAGTGGTGCCAGCTCTCTTCAGGTCATTGACCAGCTCCTCCCGTGCATTTCTGGGCTGATTCCTCACCTTTCTTAGTATCATTGATAGGCCACGAGGTGGGATCTTGCATGGAGCCCCAGTCAAAGGGAGATTGACAGTCATGTTTAGCTTCTTCCATTTTCTAATAATTGCTGCAACAGTTGATCTTTTTTCACCAAGCTGCTTGGCAATTGCCCCGTAGCCCTTTCCAGCCTTGTGGAGGTCTACAGTTTTGTCTCTGGTGTCTTTGGACAGCTCTTTGGTCTTAGTCATGTTAGTAGTTGGAGTCTTACTGATTGTGTGGGGTGGACAGGTGTCTTTATGCAGCTAACGACTGTCAGACTGGGCGGAGGCCCGTCTACCATGGTGGCTGGACCCACAATGCAAACTCCCGGACTAGGCTTAGGTGTAGGAGAAAACATGGTCTTTATTTCAGGCTCTGGTTTGGTACACATGTGATCAAGCCGCGGAGCAGAGGTACAATCAGGATCAGGCAAAAACGCAGTCATAGTTGAGCAGGGGTCAGAGGCACAAGCAAACACAGACGTCCGGGACGAGGCAAAAGGCATGGTCGAGAAAAACAGAGCAGAGGTACGATACACGGTGAAGCAAAAATCTGAACTGACAAAGGCGCTGGAATGTGTACGAGACAACAAACTGGCAGTGCGCTGTGAGACTGTGATGGTTTAAATAAGGAGCAAACAAATTAGGGTGATGTGAAGCAGGTGCGGAAGTCTCTGGAAGGGGGCGTGACCAGGGGAGCCAAAGGCTGTGCAGAGTACAAGATAGTGCAGGAAGGAAAGCACAGAGTGGAGTGAAGTAACAGACAGACACGTGAGCTGGAGCAAGAGTGGGAGTGAATGAAAACAAAAAGCAAAAATAAACAAGGTGGGAAACAAAGACATGGGACAGGTGCAGGACGTGGAGTGAAAATAAGTAACTGGGCGTGAGACAAGGAATGAAGACATGATGGGAGGTGCGAAGTGGAAACAAATGGCAGAAACAGAGCAGAGCTAAATTGTAAATCATGGTCAGAATATCATACAACACCAGGAACCAAAATCAAACATGAGCACAGAAGCAACTAGAACTGGTCAGGAAATCAATACAAAAGCAGAATAAAACAGGAACAGATTAATAAACAGAAATCAAAACCCGATATAAAAGTATAACAGAAAACAGATGAAAGCTAGAAGAGAAACAATGAAAACGCAGACCGGCAGAACAAAACTAGAACAGAACTGGACAATGGCTAAAGAATGGAAAGTAACAAAGTGATAAGAAAAACATAACAGAATAACTCATGATGAAAATAATCACTGATAAATCCAAACTGAAGCAGACGGAAAACCACAAAAAGGGGAAAAACAAGGGCTCAGCGCCCAGACCCGGCCAAATCCATGACAACGACCTCAAATACGTGCTTCTAATTTGGAATAATAAGTGGAGTGGAGTTGGACTTTTTAGAGGTGGACTAACAGGTCTTTGAGGGTCAGAATTTCTGCTGATTGGCAGGTGTTCAAATACTTATTTTCCTCACTGTAACACTGGATGGCTCAATGGCCAATATTTCTGAAGCAAATGAGCTGCCATATTACCACTCGCATGTTCCAGTCCTGAACGCTCTTTTGTACTGATCTTTAATGAGGCGCACACAACTTTATTCTTTGTGATTTTGTAAAAAAAAAAAAAAAAAAAAAAAAGCCTTCATATGCAGCTATAAACTGCTCAAATCGCCAGATCAAAGGCTGTGGATAATGGCTTCAATAATGTGAAGAGTTCTATCCCATATTCCAGCATATAGGTATAGATAATAATAATAATAATAATAATAATAATAATATGAGTAAAGTGTTGCGCAGCGGCGCAAAGCTCACTCATGGTACAGGAAGTGCCAAATTTCAAATCCACAGTAAATGTTCAAATGTCAAACACTTCCTGGATTGACAGACAAGATTCCATGGAATCTCACGGGAACTCAGTAGCAAGCTCACACTCAAACAGGAATTGCCAAATTTTCAGTCACAATGAAACAGGAAATGTCATATGTTGAACACTTCCTGGCATGGGTGGAGTTCAAGCAGAGGCCAGGGTTTCACTGGACTCCCCTGAAATCTGATCGGACACACGTGATTGACATGTCACAGCACCACACGTCTGGTTGAAAAAAGCTGCATTTTGAAATTAATTTGTCACATTGACTGCTAGGTTCCTCCTGTCCAGTAGTTGGTGCTGTGTACCACAAAAAGTTCTAATCCATCTTAGTAGAAGAAGAAAAATGTTTACTTCAGATTAGAACTGGACATGTCGTTTGAACTATGGACTTCTAATCACACCAAACTTATATTGGTGAGTAAATGACTGTATTTTATGTCAGAAATGAGGTCCAGGTTGTTCAAAGCAGCATTTCTCCTTTAATTCAGGGGGTCTTACATACACACGTGACAGGGTTTTTCTCTATATAGTCAATATATGTATTATCAAATATTAATGTCTTCAACTTGATGTACTCTCTGTAATCATGTCTTCTGTTCTCTATTTTTCATATATACGTATATGCATGTGTGAAAGTTCATGTACCATTATTCCTTTAAATAATTACTTAGTGTCAAAAGCAATCATATACACTGAATGGTTCAAGTGATCATTAAGACTGTCAAATGAAAAAATTGCCCAGCAGATGATCTTTGACCATTCAATGTGCAGATTGTTTTGCCAGAATGTCAGACTGGTTGGCTAGGGTCATGTTTGGCTAATCGCAGATGTGTACTTTTGATTAATGGTTCAGCCTTGAAGAAGAGCATTGTAACTGGAACACGGTTCAAGGGCTGGACATTGTTATGGAAAGCTTAGGAGACTGAGGGCTCAAAAGCCATAACAGTTTTCATATCAATGTGAAACCAGACTTTGTGTCTTTCCATTGTTTTGTGATATTGTCACTCCTATATGCTGTATGTAACGATATTCAATAAAAAGGAGAGGCAAATGGGTGGGACCTTTGGGACGGACGACAGTTCTTTCTGAAGGAGCTGCTTGTTGGTCCTCTCCTGTACAGGACAAAGAAATTCAGTGTCTCTTGCGTGATCATTTCTGTGTGTGTAAACTGAGTAGTTGTTCTTTTCAGGTCCAACTCTGACAACATGTTTAAGCTAACAGACAGCAGCTGCTTCATTCTGTGTTGGCTTATTAGTGCAGCAGATAACTGAAACTATCCTTCAAATGGTGATACAAGCATCAAATTCAGCACAAATACAGCTGGAGCAAAATTAATGGAGCAACTTTAAATTTTGACCCCTGTACAAACTGAAACTGACCTTTGTCACCATTCTTGCTGCTTTT
Organism: Thalassophryne amazonica; assembly: GCF_902500255.1. NCBI lineage: Eukaryota > Metazoa > Chordata > Actinopteri > Batrachoidiformes > Batrachoididae > Thalassophryne > Thalassophryne amazonica. The sequence goes on from NC_047106.1 coordinate 137,063,978, forward strand.
ACCTCATAACTCCATAACATTCAGTCACAGATTGTCCTATACCTTTTTGGAATCGTTATGATAAGGCAAATAATGCACTGTAGTTTTCTATATGATTGGAGCATATTTTAATTTTGACCCCTGTGTAATTCTTCAGTTGACCCCTACCTGGCTGCCTATTGAAAATTCAAGTGGCCAATCAGTTTTTTCAAAAGAGTTTATGTCTATGGACTATTTGTGCCAAATTTGATGTTTGTATCACCATTTGCAGGATTCCACTCCAGGGGTCAAAATACATTTTTAACATACTTGCACTGGTGCTACCAACAACAAAAATTACTTGCACCAAAAAAAAGTTACTTGCACAACCAAAAGTCAGTCTTAGATCAACCTTACAACTCCTCCTCTGATGTGTCAGACTCTTCCTCTCTGGGGAGACTTTGAGGGGAGAGCAGCAGCAGCAGCGGCAGACAGTTGTTTTTTTTTTTTCCCACATGCGCAAACGAATCGCCGTGAAGATTATTTTATTTATTAACTACACAGATGTGTAATAAAACAAATGGTGACTGGTTTATAACACAATTATGACAGAGTTTGAGGGTTTGAGGGGAGAGAGAGTGAGGAAGTGCAGCCAGTAGGGCTGTCATGATTAGGAATTTCTTAATTCTCAGGCAAATAATTGCACTGTAAAAAGGAAAACTTAAAATTGTTGGCCTGAAAAGTTTTTTTTTTTTGGTCACATAAACATAAAATGTATAATTGTGTTGCAAACAACAAAGTAGTTGAATCATTCAAGTTGAAGTAATTTCCACAGTAAGGAATAAATGAAAATATATGCTATTCATTCATTCATTCATCTTCTACCGCTTAGTCCATTCAAGGGTCGCGGGGAGGTGGAGCCTATCCCAGCAGCCATAGAGCGCGAGGCGGGGTACACCCAGGACAGGACACCAGTCTGTCGCAGGGCCACAAACAGACAAACAAACACAGACACACACACACACACCTACGGACAATTTAAAGATTCCAATCCACCTAACCCACATGTCTTTGGATTTGGGAGGAAACCCACGCAAACACAAGGAGAACATGCAAACTCCACACAGAAAGGCCACGGGAATTGAACCCACGAATTTCTTGCTGTGAGGCAACAGTGCTAACCACTAATCCACCGTGCTGCCCGAAAAAAAAAAAATGCTATTTTACTCATAATTAGCTTTGCATGCTAAAAATGCTAAAAGTTACCAAACTGAATAAAAGGTTTTATGTTCATTATTTTCAAAAAGTAACAAATGTTTAGAAGTATGTACACCATACCGCCTTAAATGAACTAGGTATTATATTGAATGAATGAAGCTGAATAGAGTGTGTACTTGTGCCATAATGTGTTTAAGGGTTTTATCATGATGCCAAATGAATAAAAATGTGTATGTCTATGCTTTGATGGGTGTTCAATTGATTTATGATGGTTTTGAAATGATATATTATACGGTTTAATTAATTATTGAAATATGTGCTTATGATGAATTATATTGTACATGTTGAACTGCTGACAGGTGTGTTGACTCTCAAATCAGTAAAGTGTTTTGATTTAAGGTTTTCATAAATAACATATGCTTAAGTAGGGTGTAACATGGTTTAAAACATGTCAGACACTGACCATTTTTAATAAAGTCTTGAGCAGAGTTACTTTAGATAGATACCAATACACATTACATCATAGCTTCTGTTTCTAGAATAAAATACCAGATTTATAGCTTAACCTACTAACCAGAGTTGAAGTGATTAAATGAAATTGCATTAGATTAGATTAAAGGGCATTTCATTTTGGATTAGATTAGATTAAATTGATTTTTGTTTGGATTAGATTTGATTAAATGATTAAACTTTTTTTTTAAATATTTATTTCATTCATTTAAAAGAAAAACAGAAAAGCAGAAATGAATATTATTACAAGACATTGAATGAAAAGGAACAGAGGGAAGATTAAACTTGATTAAACTTTATTCATGATATGTATGTGCATATATGAATGATGAAATATGTGAAGAAGCTAACACAGATTTTTCATTTTGAAACATTTATTAGAAGGTAAACTATACAAGAAGTCAGGCATATTTACATTTAGTTTTCAATATCATCAGATAATAACATCGGACACTTAAACAACTACTAAACGTGGAGTCTTCAATCATCACCATCACGTTCAGTCTTCAGCAACATGAAACGTCAGATATATAACATTAGGGAGTTTACTACATAATACATATCACATACAGTCTTCAGTCACCACTAACACAATCAGAGTGTCTCAGTCAACCAGTTCAAACCTGACATCGAGTAAGCAAGAGAGTCTTTGATCATAATCACCATCATTATACAGTCTTCATTCACCACTAATACAGTGTGACACTCAACCAGTTCACAACCTAAGCATCACTTCTTCATACACGTAACCTCCTTCCTGTTGCACTTGACAAACATAAGTGCTTGGAAGACAGAGTCAGTGAGGCGACACCTCTCAGGCCTGAAGATCTTCCCCGCCACTGAGAAAACCCTCTCCACTGGAGCTGATGTGGCAGGGACGCACAGGTATCGCTGGGCTACCTTGGCCAGGTGTGGATACCTGCCCTCGTTGACCTTCCAGTAGAAGAGTGGATCCTTGTCCATGCACAACAGGGGTTCATGCAAATAGTCGATGACTTCTTGGTGGACTGGGGAGACATCAGGGGAGGTGGGCTGGACCTCTTATGTTGAGTTCATCGTGCATGTTTACAGTTGAAGGATGAGTTAAATGGCCTCTTTTGTTCTTTAATAACTGGTGTTTGTATGGCACTTGTGTCATCACCCTGACATTGTGATATTGTTTGGAGATAGGAATGGATAAGCTGAGTAGATTGTTTTGCTGGGTAGATGGGAGGGAGAGAGGTGCTTTCTTTGTTGCAAGAAGATAGGTGGAAAGATGGTATTGTCCTCAATTTAGATGTGTTTACATGGTAATTGTGCTATCACCCTGTTTTGAGAAACCTGCAAGGGTTGGCTTTGTTGTGTGAAGGGACTGAGATGTGACAAGTTTGCTTGAAATGAGCTGCCCATGTACCAACTTGTACAGTATACAGAATAATAGTAGTGCTATGTGACTAAAAAGATTAATCCAGGTTTTGAGTATATTTCTTATTGTTACATGGGAAACAAGGTACCAGAAGATTCAGTAGATTCTCACAAATCCAACAAGACCAAGCATTCATGATATGCACACTCTTAAGGCTATGAAAATGGGCTATTAGTAAAAAAAAAACAAAAAAAAAGAAACAGTAGAAAAGGGGGTGTTCACAATAATAGTAGTGTGACATTCAGTCAGTGAGTTCGTCAGTTTGTGGAACAAACAGGTGTAAATCAGGTGTCCACTATTTAAGGATGAAGCCAGCACCTGTTGAACATGCTTTTCTCTTTGAAAGCCTGAGGAAAATGGGACGCAGGTGCAAAAAATTATAGGCTGTTCATCTACAATGATCTCCAATGCTTTAAAATGGACAAAAAAAAAACAGAGACATGTGGAAGAAAACAGAAAACAACCATCAAAATGGATAGAAGAATAACCAGAATGGCAAAGGCTTGTTGGGGAAAGTGTAGTGACACGGACCCACAACAGGGGGCGCAAATGAACGGTCTATAGATGAGCCAAAAGGTAACAATTTAATGTTGTGAATGTGCACAACGATGATACAGACAATCACAGAATCTGACAGCAGTCAATACACCAAGGTGACGTGTGGGCAGGCTCGAGGATAGAAGACGTCTGTCCTGAGAAGAGCCGGAATCACACGATTTCCACCGCCACAGAACCTGGTGAATACTGGAGCCGCCAAGTCCCGAATTCCCAGGTGATCACCGTCTCCGACTGTCGGATCTGGTACTGCTGGCGAGGAGCACAAACAGTGAGATGTGGGTGTGTGCACACCCAGCAACAAAAACAGTCAGAAGGTGGAAAGTCACCTCCACCTCTAATCACATACATGTGCAGCTCCTGTCTAACCACTTATCTGGTTGGGGTGTGAAGCGAAGCCGTCGCTGATCACACCAAACGCCAATCCCACAGATAAGGAAACACTTACAGGAAAACGGCTGCAAAGAAGTTCAGACTATTAGTCAGTGTTTTCAGTTTAGCAGAGAATTACCTTTACAGGTAGATGATATCTCGGCAGCGAGGTGGAGATGACATCCGGCTTTTATGGAGTGATGAACAGCACTGTAGCCAGGCTGACAAAGAGTCAGAGCTCTATTGAGCCGAGTATTCCTTTAACTTTAACTAGTAATGACTTCATGACATTCTTTGCTAATACAATTTTAACTATTAGAGAAAAAATTACTCATAACCATCCCAAAGACGTATTGTTATCTTTGGCTGCTTTCAGTGATGCCGGTATTTGGTTAGACTCTTTCTCTCCGATTGTTCTGAGTTATTTTCATTAGTTACTTCATCCAAACCATCAACATGTCTATTAGACCCCATTCCTACCAGGCTGCTCAAGGAAGCCCTACCATTATTTAATGCTTCGATCTTAAATATGATCAATCTATCTTTATTAGTTGGCTATGTACCACAGGCTTTTAAGGTGGCAGTAATTAAACCATTACTTAAAAAGCCATCACTTGACCCAGCTATCTTAGCTAATTATAGACCAATCTCCAACCTTCCTTTTCTCTCAAAAATTCTTGAAAGGGTAGTTGTAAAACAGCTAACTGATCATCTGCAGAGGAATGGTCTATTTGAAGAGTTTCAGTCAGGTTTTAGAATTCATCATAGTACAGAAACAGCATTAGTGAAGGTTACAAATGATCTTCTTATGGCCTCAGACAGTGGACTTATCTCTGTGCTTGTTCTGTTAGACCTCAGTGCTGCTTTTGATACTGTTGACCATAACATTTTATTACAGAGATTAGAGCATGCCATAGGTATTAAAGGCACTGCGCTGTGGTGGTTTGAATCAATAGATTACAATTTGTTCATGTAAATGGGGAATCTTCTTCACAGACTAAGGTTAATTATGGAGTTCCACAAGGTTCTGTGCTAGGACCAATTTTATTCACTTTATACATGCTTCCCTTAGGCAGTATTATTAGACGGCATCGCTTAAATTTTCATTGTTGCGCAGATGATACCCAGCTTTATCTATCCATGAAGCCAGAGGACACACACCAATTAGCTAAACTGCAGGATTGTCTTACAGACATAAAGACATGGATGACCTCCAATTTCCTGCTTTTAAACTCAGATAAAACTGAAGTTATTGTACTTGGCCCCACAAATCTTAGAAACATGGTGTCTGACCAGATCCTTACTCTGGATGGCATTACCCTGACCTCTAGTAATACTGTGAGAAATCTTGGAGTCATTTTTGATCAGGATATGTCATTCAAAGCGCATATTAAACAAATATGTAGGACTGCTTTTTTGCATTTACGCAATATCTCTAAAATTAGAAAGTTCTTGTCTCAGAGTGATGCTGAAAAACTAATTCATGCATTTATTTCCTCTAGGCTGGACTATTGTAATTCATTATTATCAGGTTGTCCTAAAAGTTCCCTGAAAAGCCTTCAGTTAATTCAAAATGCTGCAGCTAGAGTACTAACGGGGACTAGAAGGAGAGAGCATATCTCACCCATATTGGCCTCTCTTCATTGGCTTCCTGTTAATTCTAGAATAGAATTTAAAATTCTTCTTCTTACTTATAAGGTTTTGAATAATCAGGTCCCATCTTATCTTAGGGACCTCATAGTACCATATCACCCCAATAGAGCGCTTCACTCTCAGACTGCAGGCTTACTTGTAGTTCCTAGGGTTTGTAAGAGTAGAATGGGAGGCAGAGCCTTCAGCTTTCAGGCTCCTCTCCTGTGGAACCAGCTCCCAATTCAGATCAGGGAGACAGACACCCTCTCTACTTTTAAGATTAGGCTTAAAACTGTTATGTGTCGGACGCAGCTCGGAGAACTGACCAGCGTTTGAAGGACCCAGTATGAAATAAGCAGAGCACGGTACAAAGGCTAACTGAATTTAATACATAACAGTGATACATAAAAAACAAAGTGCGGTCTTGGCGTGGTGCGCTCCCAGCAGCGCTAACGGTCCGGAGCCAGAAGCTGTTCGGACTCAAGGACCCCGCCGACACCCCCCAGGTGGCCGCAACAAACCGAGTCTGTGAAAGAAGGAACCATTATGTGAGTCCACACTCTACACACAGAGAGAACACTTAAAGGTGTACAAACAGCAAACACTTCCTGGCTTGATTACTAATCAACTTCCCAACCTGCAGGCATGGAACATCCAGTTCACAAAACTCCACTGCAGTGGAAGTCGATAGATGACTAACATACAGCTCAATATAATAAAGGTGTGAGGGACACCACATTTACTGACTGTATAAATGTTAGTCACAAAATCTAACGTACCTCAGGAAGTGTGCTGACGAGCGTGAGACCTCACCCCCTCCTCTTTCACAGACCGTGCATCAAACCTGGACGTTCTCTGCATCCATTGATGATGAGATGGCTCCCGAGACGACGATCTCACCCGTCTGGTCACAAGGTCGTGTCTCTGGCAAATACACACTGTGCACTCCAGTCTTAAATGCCACCATGTTCCAATCCATGCAGATGCACCACAGCTGTGAGTCCTGATGAGCCGCAGGTGATCAGCCTCAGGTGATCAGGGTGAGGTCCTGATAAACTCAGCAACACAGCCACTCAGTTCCAAATGCAAACCACCTGGAAGGAGAAGCAAAGGACAGAAACAAAAAGGCAGCCAGGCCCCCCCAGCCATATAACAAAAACTTTCCTTTTTGCTAAAGCTTATAGTTAGGGCTGGATCAGGTGACCCTGAACCATCCCTTAGTTATGCTGCTATAGACTTAGACTGCTGGGGGGTTCCCATGATGCACTGAGTGTTTCTTTCTCTTTTTGCTCTGTATGCACCACTCTGCATTTAATCATTAGTGATTGATCTCTGCTCCCCTCCACAGCATGTCTTTTTCCTGGTTCTCTCCCTCAGCTCCAACCAGTCCCAGCAGAAGACTGCCCCTCCCTGAGCCTGGTTCTGCTGGAGGTTTCTTCCTGTTAAAAGGGAGTTTTTCCTTCCCACTGTCGCCAAGTGCTTGCTCACAGGGGGTCGTTTTGACCGTTGGGGTTTTTACGTAATTATTGTATGGCCTTGCCTTACAATATAAAGCGCCTTGGGGCAACTGTTTGTTGTGATTTGGCGCTATATAAATAAAATTGATTGATTGATTGATGTACTCAGTCTTGCTTCTGCTGACTTTCATTCCCCTTATCTCCAAAGCATATCTCCACTTCTCCAGACTAGACTCAACTTGCTCTCTACTCTCACTACAGATCACAATGTCATCTGCAAACATCATAGTCCATGGGGACTCCTGTCTGATCTCATCTGTCAACCTGTCCATCACCACTGCAAACAAGAAAGGACTCAGAGCTGATCCTTGGTGTAATCCCACCTCCACCTTGAATGAGTCTGTCATTCTGACTGCGCATCTCATTGCTGTCACACTATTCTTGTACATGTCCTGCACTACCCTAACATACTTCTCTGCCACTCCAGACTTCCTCATACAATACCACAACTCTTCTCTTGGCACCCTATCATAAGCTTTTTCTAAGTCCACAAACACACAATATAACTCTTTCTGTCCTTCTCTGTACGTTTCCAACAGTATTCTCAGAGCAAACATTGCATCTGTAGTGCTCTTTCTCGGCATGAAACCATATTGCTGCTCACAGATCTTCACCTGTTTTCTAAGCCTAGCTTCTACTACTCTTTCCCATAACTTCATGCTGTGGCTGATCAGCTTTATGCCTGTGTAGTTACTGCAGCTCTGCACATCACCCTTGTTCTTGAAAATAGGAACCAGCACACTTCGTCTCCACTCCTCAGGCATGCTCTCACTTTCCAAGATTTTATTAAACAATCTGGTTAGAAACTCTACTGCCATCTCTCCTAGACATTTCCATGCCTCCACTGGAATGTCATCTGGACCGACTGCCTTTCCACTCTTCATCCTCTTCAAAGCAGCCCTCACTTCTTCCTTGCTAATCTCTTGTACTTCCTGATTTACTCTCACCATATCATCCAGCCTTTTCTCTCGCTCATTTTCTTTATTCATCAACTCTTCAAAATATTCCCTCCACCTTCTCAGCACACACTCCCCACTTGTCAGCACATTACCATGTGCATCTTTTACCACCCTAACCTGCTGCACATCCTTTCCAGCTCTGTCCCTTTGTCTGGCCAATCGGTACAAGTCCTTTTCTCCTTCCTTACTATTCAACTTCTTGTACAGCTCGCAATATGCCTTTTCCTTTGCTTTTGCCACTTCTCTTTTCGCCTAACGCTGCATCTCCTTGTACTCCTGTCTACTTTCTTCATCTCTCTGACTATCCCAAAACTTTTTGACTAATAATACCAATGATAATAATAGTCGTATAACACTGTAGATAATAATTAACACATGAGGCAGTATGGACAACAGACAAGACACAGAGGACAAAACAAACACTCCAGAGCCACGTACCATCATTTTTAACTTATTATCATTAACTTTATATTATTTATTTATTTATTTAAATTGTTATTGTCATTATTAACTAGAAGGAGAGAGCATATCTCACCCATATTGGCCTCTCTTCATTGGCTTCCTGTTAATTCTAGAATAGAATTTAAAATTCTTCTTCTTACTTATAAGGTTTTGAATAATCAGGTCCCATCTTATCTTAGGGACCTCATAGTACCATATCACCCCAATAGAGCGCTTCGCTCTCAGACTGCAGGCTTACTTGTAGTTCCTAGGGTTTTTAAGAGTAGAATGGGAGGCAGAGCCTTCAGCTTTCAGGCTCCTCTCCTGTGGAACCAGCTCCCAGTTCGGATCAGGGAGACAGACACCCTCTCTACTTTTAAGATTAGGCTTAAAACTTTCCTTTTTGCTAAAGCTTATAGTTAGGGCTGGATCAGGTGACCCTGAACCATCCCTTAGTTATGCTGCTATAGACGTAGACTGCTGGGGGGTTCCCATGATGCACTGTTTCTTTCTCTTTTTGCTCTGTATGCACCACTCTGCATTTAATCATTAGTGATCGATCTCTGCTCCCCTCCACAGCATGTCTTTTTCCTGGTTCTCTCCCTCAGCCCCAACCAGTCCCAGCAGAGGACTGCCCCTCCCTGAGCCTGGTTCTGCTGGAGGTTTCTTCCTGTTAAAAGGGAGTTTTTCCTTCCCACTGTAGCCAAGTGCTTGCTCACAGGGGGTCGTTTTGACCGTTGGGGTTTTACATAATTATTGTATGGCCTTGCCTTACAATATAAAGCGCCTTGGGGCAACTGTTTGTTGTGATTTGGCGCTATATAAAGAAATTGATTGATTGATTGATTGATTGATTGATTGATTGATTGATTAACTATGTGTGGTGTGAGGTGCTTGTGTTGAGTGCATTAAAAACACAGGGCTTTTGTGAGGTCACATCCCGAGATGCCCTGAGATGTCACTGCCCACCAGAACTGGTAAAGGTATGAGGTCGTTGCATTAATATGTCATGTTGCATTGATATGTCAGGGTTTACAATTGGATGGTCTCTCAAGGCTGAGACACTACCCGAAGTACCGTTACTCTTAAGTCCTGCAGAGTGTGGATGTCATAGATTGTTTGGTATTTGGTACAAGCAGAGTGACAGATGACAGACAAGACAGACAAGACATACACACACGTGTTAATTATTAAACTACTATGTATTATATTCATATCATTATATTTGATTATATGATTAGTATCATATATATTAGTCATACATTATACTATTTAATATCACATTTTATTATATTATACTATTACTATATTATATTCTTACTGTATTATATTAGACTATATTATATTGCCTCACCCCTCCCATCCCCTAGCAACACCCATATATTGTGACCAAACCATTTCCTTATATTTTGATTTAAAGTGACGGATATTTGAACACTGCCTAAGTTGTAGCCCCAGTCGGTTCCAAAGTTTAACACCACACACAGACACACACAAACTTTTCCTCGTGGTCCTTACAGGATGGACCTTAAAGTTACCACAGCCCCTCAGGTTATAACCTCCTTCTCTGGTTGTGAAGAGCTTTTGAACATTTGCAGGTAACATGCTTTTACTTGCTTTATATCAATCAATCAATCAACTTTTTTCTTGTATAGCGCCAAATCACAACAAACAGTTGTGTATAGAAGTGTATATAGAGTGTGTATAGAAGTATATAAGTGTATAGAAGTTGTGTATATAGAAGTTGTGCTGTATAAAAATTAACTAAATCAGAAAATTTTAACAATTTGGACTACAAGAATAAATTATTAGTGTGATCATAAAATCCTACTTTATGTATGACTCTCACTGCCCGTTTCTGGAGGATGAAGAGAGATTGTAGTGAACTTTTATAGTTGTTGCCCCAGATCTCGATACAATATGATAAGCAAGGCAACACTAATGAGCAATACAGTGAATTATAATCCAAGAAATGCTTTGCTTTATTAATAACTGAGACACTTTTAAATACTTTGGATTGTATGTGTCTGATGTGTGGTTTCCAGCTCAATTTGCTGTCTATAATAATGCCTAAAAATTTTATTTCTGACACAGTATCTATATCAACACTGTCTATATTTATTTTTTGGTTTAAGTATTCCTTATAGTGTCCAAAGAACATGACTTTGGTTTTATTTAAATTTAATGAAAGTTTATTAATATCCATCCATAATTTTAATTTATATAATTCATTATTTATAGTAAGTATTAGGTCATGATAACTGTCACTAGAATAGAATATATTTGTATCGTCAGCAAACAAAATTAATTTTAATAACTTTGAGACACCAAATATATCATTTATATAGAGATTAAATAGAGCCGGACCCAATACAGAACCTTGTGGGACTCCACACGCTATGTTCAAATATCCAGACTCAAATTCACACGCTATGTTCAAATATCCAGATTCAAATTCACCTTCATCTTCACAAACTGTTGTCTTTCTGTTAGATAGCTTTGAATCCAACTCAAAGCCACTCCCCTAATGCCATATCTCTCCAGCTTTTTTACTAAAATTCCATGGTTGATAGTGTCAAAAGCTTTTTTTAAGTCAATGAAAATCCAAGCTGTGTATTTCTTTTTATCTAATTGATTTGTGATTTCCTCAACTGCTTCAATTATTGCCATTGATGTCGACCTTCCAGACCTAAAACCATGTTGACTTTCATCAATTATATTATGTTTCTCTATAAAATTCTGTAGTCTTTTATTGAAGAGTTTCTCTAATATTTTAGAAAACTGAGGGAGTAGAGAGACCGGTCTGTAGTTGGTGAAGATGTGTTTGTTTCCATTTTTATAGAGAGGTATTACTTTAGCTATTTTCATCTTGCCCAAGGGCCCTTAGTGATTTTCCAGTCAGGTGGGAATTTGAACCCATGATCTTCTGGACTCAAGTCCAACACTTTAACCACTAGACCATCACCTCCCACTAATCATGGTGTCTAATCAGCATCTTGATATGACACACCTGTGAGGTGGGATGGATTATCTCAGCAAAGGAGAAGTGCTCACTATCACAGATTTAGTCTGGTTTGTGAACAATATTTGAGGGAAATGGTGATATTGTGTATGTGGAAAAAGTTTTAGATCTTTGAGTTCATCTCACACAAAATGGGAGCAAAAGTGTTGCGTTTATATTTTTGTTGAGTGTATTTTATTAGTGTTCATATTTTCACTGAAATACTCTGAGATTTTTCAGATCACACGGGTTTGAAGAGTTTGAAGCATTTTGCAGTCATCTATTAAATTCTTACAACTAATTAAAAATATAAATTGTGACTACATATAAAAGAACAGTAACAGCTGCACTGCAGCACCTTTGTTTGTTTGTTTGTTGTTTTAAACACAAATATTTATACATATATTGTTTATTGTAATTGTTTTATTCTAGTAATGATAGTCAACCCCCTGATTCTGCCTCAGTAAACCATAAAAAGAGGCACCCTCCAAAATAAAAGTAAGACGTCAGTGAAGAGAGACAGAAGGAAATATTCAGAGGCAGATTCAGATTACGACCTAAACTCTAAATTAACACAATGATTATCTTGTCATGGAATGTTTCAGAATCTGTCCTTCAGCTTTAGAGTTCAGTATAACATTTAAACACAGACACACCAGAGTAATCATTTACTTATTGACTGCTGTCGGTTTTGTTAAAGGTTAATATTCCCTATAATAAATACATTGTGCATCTGCTCAACAGCCTACGTTGCTCAGGTTGATTGTTTTTATTTCAGTGCATCTGATTTGTCAGCTGAAAAACACTTTGTAATCCATGAACTTTTTGTCCCTTTTATATTTGTACAGCGCTTACATGAAAAAATAATGCAGAAGGAAGAGCAGTTGGTACAGAATGATGCCAGCCCAAAGAATAAGGAGGTGGAGGTGTTGTGTGTTGGGGGGTGTGGCTGGACATTTTGGTGTTCTTTTCTTTTCTTTGCTCTCCAGGTGGCATGAGAACTGATTTGTCTGTGGAGAAGGTGCTGGCTGAAGAATCCTTCACCCTCATCAACATCATGTGCAGCACCTGTGAATGGTGCTCACATGCAACCTTAAAGACTTTCAGCTGAAGCAGATAATTGGATGGCGTTCTGCATTTAAGTCATGTGTGATTCAAGCAGAACTGCCGGGAACTCAACCTTGTGATGTTCGTTTGTGAGACACTGAGGACCGTGCCTGGGTTTGACACATCGAGCCCGTGAAGCAAGGAGGGTGAGGGACACATGCTGTCAGCACACATCAAAGGTGATTAAGTGTTTGACTAATTGTTGATAGTAACTTGGTATTTTGTTACGCAGTATACTTGAATTGTGATGAGGATTGTGCAGCTCGCTTCTCACTGCTGTGGCATGCGGACAAGTGGTCCTCCACCTGTTGTGAGAAGCTGCTCATTTGCATAAGGCTTAAAATACAGACCTGCATGTGTTGCTGATAGTGTGTGTCTTTTGAAGGATATTAGTTGTAACTGCTAACTTACCTCACCTCTTCTATGCTTCGCAGAGAGTCGGTGTGTCGTGTCCACCTGGGGGGTGTTTGGCGGTGGTAGAGGGTCCAGGAATGCCAGGCTTCGATCCTTTTGGGCGCTGGAGAGCGTGCCAGCCTTCACTCCACCAGAAGGATGCTATTTCTGTTTTTACACTTTTTATGCACTAGCGGGTGAAATAAATATATTGTTTTTGGAACCGCTTTTCTGGTTATTTGTAGCGCTGGGTTCCGTCTGACGCAGGTCCGTTCCTCAACCCGCGTCGACACATAACAGTAGTTCCCGGCCATTCCATAATGGACCCAGCGGCAGAGGCGGTTCCTTTTGCCGAAAAAGTTCAAGAACACTTGGAGAAAATATGGGAGCAATTACAGCATCTCGCAAACCAAATTAAACAAACAGACGCCCATGTTACGGAGCTTGCAGCACAAGCCGGTCCGCTTCCTGCTGCTCCAGCTGCAGCACTATCGATACCAGTGCAGATAACTCCGTCACCCAGAGATTCGGCGTCCGAACTGATTGTTTGTCGTCCGGAGCCTTGTGCGGTGATGCAATGTTCTCTGGTTTCTGCTCAGTCAGGTTGGAGCGCCACAGCTTTACGAGGAATGTTTGTAGATGGGTTAAATGAGTCATTAAAAGACGAGCCGGCAGTCCGTGACGAGCCAAACGATTTAGATGAGCTAATATCGTTGGTGATTCGTCTAGATGATCGGATGAAGGAGCGTGGACGCGAGAGAGGGCGGCCATCAGAGCGGGTTTTTTCATCTCGGGGCTTTTCCCGACACAAATCTGGGCCGCCTCTTCTTCGCCCCACTGAGGGTCTTCCGACGGGACCTCTGGCTCCTCTTGCTGACGAGCCCATGCAGCTTGGACGAACGGAGATCACTGTATTGCCCCGACATACAAGCGTCAAGAAAAATAATGGTGACGTATCTCCAGGTGTTCTGGGACAGGCAAAATAACAACTATTAAAAGAAAAAAAAAAAAAGAAAAAAAATCTAGTACGGGTTAATGTTTTGCTTTCTTTAAATAGGGGTTATAATTTGTTTGGGGAGTTAGAGGCGTGTCTGATGGAGTGAATGTTAGGCGGTTAGAAGCCCGTCTGGGCTCACTTGATTGTTATTTTTTATGTGTTTTTAGGTATTTTCTGTTTGGGTTGTTGGGTCATTTTATTTTGTTGCTTTTTATTTCCCTACATCCCTAACCCCAACCTCACTTGCCCCGAGACCGTTCGTCTTGTGGGTTGTCGGGTGGTGCAGGTTGGTCACGCTGAGCGTTCTCAGAAGACCTCTGCACCTAGGGGGGGGGGGGGGTGTTAGGGGCGTTTTTCTTGGTTTGGTTAGGGCCTGGTTCCACTCCAGCCTCGGTGAGCCTTTCTACCGTTCGTCATTGGTGTTGCTGGGGTTTGGTGCAGCGGGAACATACCTCAGTCGGAGGGGTGGGCCGATCTGTTGCCGTTCGCCATTTCGGTAGTTCCACCCCTCCCGAGAGGCTGGGGTATGGTCGAGTTGGGGCACCGGACGTATTTCCGGTTTTCCGCTGTGCCTTGGGGTTGGGGTTGGGTTAGTTTTTCCTGTTCCCTTCCCCAGCTTAATGTTTTGAGCCGTTCGCCAAAATTGAGCCGCCGAGGGGCTCTGGGAGGGACCTGGGGTCTTTCGGGGTGCCGGGGAAGGTAACAGGGTTTACGGTCGTTTTATATCCCCCCGGGGTTGTTTTTGGTAGTCCTCCGGGGGTTGGATTTTGATTTTGTTTTGTTTCCTTCCGGGTTCCACCTCCAGGGTTGATGGGACGGTCCTCTGGGGGGGAATTGGCTTGGGGCCGACTAGCCAAGTGTGGCCGGGTCTGGGGTTCTGGGGTTGTGGGGAGGGTACCTCCTGGGGTTGATGGTACGGTCCTCTGGGGGGCGCCGTTTGCTCCATGTACACCTGGGGACCTTTGTGGGATTCTGGTTCTGGCTGTTCCTCCTGGAACTGGCGGTAAAGGCCTTCTGGGGGGGTTGGGCTCTGCAGGTCGTTCTGGGGGGGTTGTTTGTTATTTTTCTTTTATGTATTTATGTTTGTATTGTGTTTGTGGGGCTGTGTTGGGTTTTTGCGTTTGGGTGTTTTTCTTTTCTTCCCGGGGTTTGATGGGGAGGTTTTGGGTGGGTTTTGTGTTTTTTCCTGTGTGTTGGATTGTACTGGGGAATGTTTTGGGGCTTTTGTTGATGCCAGCCGGCCTTCCAGCTGCGATGCCCTGTCCTGCTGTCTGTGGTGGACCTTGGGAGCGTGGTGCTGTCTGCTTCCTGACGAGGACCCCGGAGGGAGGTGCTATTCTCGGGCCTGGTCTGTTCGGTCGCCGGGAGATGCAATACAGAGATGTGCTGAAAAAGCAAGGTGTCTGCTTCAAGAAAGAGCAGGAAATGAAGGAGGCTTTGTTCCAGCAACAGCTGAAGGAAAAGGATGTGAGCTACCAGAATGAGCTGGAACACCAGAGAGCAATCTTCAGGAAAGAGCTGGAAACTAAGGAGGCTTGGTTCCAACACCAACTTGAAGAGAAAGATACCATCTTCCAGAAAAGGCTAGAAGAAATGCAAATTAGCTACAGGAAAGAGCAGGTGTTCAAGGAGACTTGGTTCAACCAACAGCTGGAACAAACGGTTGTCAGCTTCCAGAAAGTTGTGATAGATAAGGATGCCAGCTCCATGAAAGAGCAGGAAAGCAAGGATGCTTGGTTCCGACAACATCTAGAAGAAAAGGATGCCAGTTTAGAGAAACAGCTTGAAGAAAAGGATGCCAGTTTCAGGAAAGAGCAAGAGATGAAGGATGCTTTGTTCCAGCAACAGCTGGCAGAAAAAGATGTCAGTTTCCACAAAGTTATGGAAGACAAAGATGCCAGCTTCCAGAAAAAGCTCAAACAACTGGATATTAGAAAAGGAAAAGGAAAACAAGTAGGTTTGGTTCCGACAACACGCTGGAAGAAAGGGAAGCCAGCTTCCACAAAATTCTTGAACACAAGGAAGCTAGCTTCAGAAATGAACAGAGAAACAGGGACGCTTGGTTCCAGCAACAGCTGGAGTTAAAGGATGCCAGCTTCCACAAAGTTCTGGAAGATAAAGAAGCCAGTTACAGAAAACAGCAGGAAATGAAGGAGGCTTGGTTTCAACAGGAGCTAGAAGCAAAGGATATCAGCTTGATGAAAGAGAAGGAAATGATGGCAGCAAGGTTAAGACAACACTTTGAAGAAAAAGATGCCAGCATCCATAAAAAGTTGGAAGAACACACTGCTAGCTTCAAGAGAGAGCAAGAAACCAAGGAGGCATCAATCCAACAACAGCTGAAAGAAAACAATACCAGATTCCAGAAAGTTCTGGAAGACAAAGATGCCAGATGCAAGCAAGAGCAGGAAATCATGGAAGCTTGGTTCCATCAACAGCTGCAAGAAAAGCATGAGGATTTTCAGGAAAAACCTGGAGGACAAGCATACAGTCTTCATGCAAGAGCAGAAAGCTAAAGAGGATTGGTTCCAACAGCAGATGAAAGAAAAGGATGCCATTTTCCAGAAAAAGATGGAAGACAAGGATGCCAGCTTTGTGAAAGAGTGGGAAAACAAGGAGGCTTGGTTCAAGCAAAAGCTGAAAGAAAAGGATTCTAGCTTCCAGAAAGTTCTGGAAGACAAGGATGGCAGCTACAGGAAAGAGCGGGAAACCATGGAAGCATGGTTTCAACAACAACTCGAAGAAAAAGATGCCAGCTGGAAGAAAAAGGTGGAAGAAAAGGATGCCATCTTCCAGAAAGAGCAGGAAGACAAGGAAGCTTGGCTTTGGCATGCTTGGAAGAAAAGGATGCCAGCTTCCAAAAAGTTCTGGAAGACAAGGATGGCAGCTACAGGAAACAGCGGGAAACCATGGAAGCATGGTTTCCACAACAGCTGGAAGAAAAAGATGCCAGCTGGAAGAAAAAGCTGGAAGAAAAGGATGCCATCTTCCAGAAAGAGCAGGAAGACAAGGAAACTTGGCTTCGGCAGTGCTTGGAAGAAAAGGATGCCAGCTTCCAAAAAGTTCTAGCAGACAAGGATGGTAGCTACAGGAAAGAGCGGGAAACCATGGAAGCTTGGTTTCAACAACAATTGGAAGAAAAAGATGCCAGCTGGAAGAAAAAGCTGGAAGAAAAGGATGCCATCTTCCAGAAAGAGCAGGAAGACAAGGAAGCTTGGCTTCGGCAGTGTTTGCAAGAAAAGGATGCCAGCTTCCAAAAAGTTCAAGGCAGACAAGGATGCCAGCTACAAGACAAAGCAGGAAACCATGGAAGCTTGGTTCCAACAACATTTGGAAGAAAAAGAAGCCTGCTTCCAGAAAAAGCTGCAGGGAAAATGATGCCAGCTACAGAAAAAAGGAGGAAACCAAGGAGACTTGGTTCCAACAACAGCTCGATGAAAAGAATGGCAGTTTCCAGAAAAAGCTGTTAGAAAAGGACGACAGCTTCATGAAAGAGAAGGAAATCATGAAGTCTTGCTTCCAACAACAGCTGGACGCAAGGGATGCCCTCTTGCATAAAAGACTGGAAGATGCAAAAATAAGCTTTATGAAAGAGCTGGAAACAAAGCAGGTGTGCTTCCAAAAACAGCTTGAGGAAAGGAATGCAAATTTCAAGAAAAAACTGGAAGAAAAGGACACTGGCTTCAGACAAGAGCAGGAAGCCAAAGACACTCTCTTTCGAAAAGAAATGGAAGCCAAGGACACAAAATTCCAACAGATGGTGGAAGCCAACATGACTTACATCCAGCAAGTGCTGAAAGAAGTCACCTTCCAAGACAAGACTGAATTCAAGGAGTCTTGTTTCCACCAACAGATGAAAGTCAAAGAAGCCTATTTCCAGAAGGAGCTAGCAACTAAGGTAGAAATCTTCAGGAAGGAGGTGGCAGATGAGGAAGAGATCTTCCAGAAGAAGCTGATGGCCTCTACTGGTGGTTGGCTCTCACTGCGGTATTGTATCACTTCCTGTTCCGGAGCACAGCGGTGTTTTTCTGTATCTGTTAGCTGTTTAATCTGCGCAGTTAGATTGATCTAGTTATCTAGATTACGATTTGTTTCCCAGTGTAATCTTTACGTGCCTTAACTAAAGCACTCCTTCTGCTGAATCACCTCTAAATTAGTTACACATTATTCACTTTGCGTGTTTTTAGGAATCCGCTAGGTTAGCGTAGCTACTAGCTCTTAGCCGATTTAGCATGGCGGCTTCTCCTGTCTCTCCCGCACTTTTCTGCTCTGGGTGTGAAATGTTCAGTTATTCCTCGGCCTCCTTTAGCAGTAACGGTACTTGTAATAAGTGTAGCTTATTCGTAGCTTTGGAGGCCAGGCTGGGCGAATTGGAGACTCGGCTCCGCACCGTGGAAAATTCTACAGCTAGCCAGGCCCCTGTAGTTGGTGCGGACCAAGGTAGCTTAGCCGCCGTTAGTTCCCCCCTGGCAGATCCCGAGCAGCCGGGAAAGCAGGCCGACTGGGTGACTGTGAGGAGGAAGCGTAGCCCTAAACAGAAGCCCCGTGTACACCGCCAGCCCGTTCACATCTCTAACCATTTTTCCCCACTCGACGACACACCCGCCGAGGATCAAACTCTGGTTATTGGCGACTCTGTTTTGAGAAATGTGAAGTTAGCGACACCAGCAACCATAGTCAATTGTCTTCCAGGGGCCAGAGCAAGCGACACTGAAGGAAATTTGAAACTGCTGGCTAAGGCTAAGCGTAAATTTGGTAAGATTGTAATTCACGTCGGCAGTAATGACACCCGGTTACGCCAATCGGAGGTCACTAAAATTAACATTAAATCGGTGTGTAACTTTGCAAAAACAATGTCGGACTCTGTAGTTTTCTCTGGGCCCTCCCCAATCGGACCGGGAGTGACATGTTTAGCCGCATGTTCTCCTTGAATTGCTGGCTGTCTGAGTGGTGTCCAAAAAATGAGGTGGGCTTCATAGATAATTGGCAAAGCTTCTGGGGAAAACCTGGTCTTGTTAGGAGAGACGGCATCCATCCCACTTTGGATGGAGCAGCTCTCATTTCTAGAAATCTGGCCAATTTTCTTAAATCCTCCAAACCGTGACTATCCAGGGTTGGGACCAGGAAGCAGAGTTGTAGTCTTACACACCTCTCTGCAGCTTCTCTCCCCCTGCCATCCCCTCATTACCCCATCCCCGTAGAGACAGTGCCTGCTCCCAGACCACCAATAACCAGCAAAAATCTATTTAAGCATAAAAATTCAAAAAGAAAAAATAATATAGCACCTTCAACTGCACCACAGACTAAAACAGTTAAATGTGGTCTATTAAACATTAGGTCTCTCTCTTCTAAGTCCCTGTTGGTAAATGATATAATAATTGATCAACATATTGATTTATTCTGCCTAACAGAAACCTGGTTACAGCAGGATGAATATGTTAGTTTAAATGAGTCAACACCGCCGAGTCACACTAACCGTCAGAATGCTCGTAGCACGGGCCGGGGCGGAGGATTAGCAGCAATCTTCCATTCCAGCTTATTAATTAATCAAAAACCCAGACAGAGCTTTAATTCATTTGAAAGCTTGTCTCTTAGTCTTGTCCATCCAAATTGGAAGTCCCAAAAACCAGTTTTATTTGTTATTATCTATCGTCCACCTGGTCGTTACTGTGAGTTTCTCTGTGAATTTTCAGACCTTTTGTCTGACTTAGTGCTTAGCTCAGATAAGATAATTATAGTGGGCGATTTTAACATCCACACAGATGCTGAGAATGACAGCCTCAACACTGCATTTAATCTATTATTAGACTCTATTGGCTTTGCTCAAAAAGTAAATGAGTCCACCCACCACTTTAATCATATCTTAGATCTTGTTCTGACTTATGGTATGGAAATAGAAGACTTAACAGTATTCCCTGAAAACTCCCTTCTGTCTGATCATTTCTTAATAACATTTACATTTACTCTGATGGACTACCCAGCAGTGGGGAATAAGTTTCATTACACTAGAAGTCTTTCAGAAAGCGCTGTAACTAGGTTTAAGGATATGATTCCTTCTTTATGTTCTCTAATGCCATATACCAACACAGTGCAGAGTAGCTACCTAAACTCTGTAAGGGAGATAGAGTATCTCGTCAATAGTTTTACATCCTCATTGAAGACAACTTTGGATGCTGTAGCTCCTCTGAAAAAGAGAGCTTTAAATCAGAAGTGTCTGACTCTGTGGTATAACTCACAAACTCGTAGCTTAAAGCAGATAACCCGTAAGTTGGAGAGGAAATGGCGTCTCACTAATTTAGAAGATCTTCACTTAGCCTGGAAAAAGAGTCTGTTGCTCTATAAAAAAGCCCTCCGTAAAGCTAGGACATCTTTCTACTCATCACTAATTGAAGAAAATAAGAACAACCCCAGGTTTCTTTTCAGCACTGTAGCCAGGCTGACAAAGAGTCAGAGCTCTATTGAGCTGAGTATTCCATTAACTTTAACTAGTAATGACTTCATGACTTTGTTTGCTAACAAAATTTTAACTATTAGAGAAAAAATTACTCATAACCATCCCAAAGACATATCGTTATCTTTGGCTGCTTTCAGTGATGCCAGTATTTGGTTAGACTCTTTCTCTCCGATTGTTCTGTCTGAGTTATTTTCATTAGTTACTTCATCCAAACCATCAACATGTTTATTAGACCCCATTCCTACCAGGCTGCTCAAGGAAGCCCTACCATTATTTAATGCTTCGATCTTAAATATGATCAATCTATCTTTGTTAGTTGGCTATGTACCACAGGCTTTTAAGGTGGCAGTAATTAAACCATTACTTAAAAAGCCATCACTTGACCCAGCTATCTTAGCTAATTATAGGCCAATCTCCAACCTTCCTTTTCTCTCAAAAATTCTTGAAAGGGTAGTTGTAAAACAGCTAACTGATCATCTGCAGAGGAATGGTCTATTTGAAGAGTTTCAGTCAGGTTTTAGAATTCATCATAGTACAGAAACAGCATTAGTGAAGGTTACAAATGATCTTCTTATGGCCTCGGACAGTGGACTCATCTCTGTGCTTGTTCTGTTAGACCTCAGTGCTGCTTTTGATACTGTTGACCATAAAATTTTATTACAGAGATTAGAGCATGCCATAGGTATTAAAGGCACTGCGCTGCGGTGGTTTGAATCATATTTGTCTAATAGATTACAATTTGTTCATGTAAATGGGGAATCTTCTTCACAGACTAAAGTTAATTATGGAGTTCCACAAGGTTCTGTGCTAGGACCAATTTTATTCACTTTATACATGCTTCCCTTAGGCAGTATTATTAGACGGTATTGCTTAAATTTTCATTGTTACGCAGATGATACCCAGCTTTATCTATCCATGAAGCCAGAGGACACACACCAATTAGCTAAACTGCAGGATTGTCTTACAGACATAAAGACATGGATGACCTCTAATTTCCTGCTTTTAAACTCAGATAAAACTGAAGTTATTGTACTTGGCCCCACAAATCTTAGAAACATGGTGTCTAACCAGATCCTTACTCTGGATGGCATTACCCTGACCTCTAGTAATACTGTGAGAAATCTTGGAGTCATTTTTGATCAGGATATGTCATTCAAAGCGCATAATAAACAAATATGTAGGACTGCTTTTTTGCATTTACGCAATATCTCTAAAATCAGAAAGGTCTTGTCTCAGAGTGATGCTGAAAAACTAATTCATGCATTTATTTCCTCTAGGCTGGACTATTGTAATTCATTATTATCAGGTTGTCCTAAAAGTTCCCTAAAAAGCCTTCAGTTAATTCAAAATGCTGCAGCTAGAGTACTGACGGGGACTAGAAGGCGAGAGCATATCTCACCCATATTGGCCTCTCTTCATTGGCTTCCTGTTAATTCTAGAATAGAATTTAAAATTCTTCTTCTTACTTATAAGGTTTTGAATAATCAGGTCCCATCTTATCTTAGGGACCTCGTAGTACCATATCACCCCAATAGAGCGCTTCGCTCTCAGACTGCAGGCTTACTTGTAGTTCCTAGGGTTTGTAAGAGTAGAATGGGAGGCAGAGCCTTCAGCTTTCAGGCTCCTCTCCTGTGGAACCAGCTCCCAATTCAGATCAGGGAGACAGACACCCTCTCTACTTTTAAGATTAGGCTTAAAACTTTCCTTTTTGCTAAAGCTTATAGTTAGGGCTGGATCAGGTGACCCTGAACCATCCCTTAGTTATGCTGCTATAGACGTAGACTGCTGGGGGGTTCCCATGATGCACTGTTTCTTTCTCTTTTTGCTCTGTATGCACCACTCTGCATTTAATCATTAGTGATCGATCTCTGCTCCCCTCCACAGCATGTCTTTTTCCTGGTTCTCTCCCTCAGCCCCAACCAGTCCCAGCAGAAGACTGCCCCTCCCTGAGCCTGGTTCTGCTGGAGGTTTCTTCCTGTTAAAAGGGAGTTTTTCCTTCCCACTGTAGCCAAGTGCTTGCTCACAGGGGGTCGTTTTGACCGTTGGGGTTTTACATAATTATTGTATGGCCTTGCCTTACAATATAAAGCGCCTTGGGGCAACTGTTTGTTGTGATTTGGCGCTATATAAAAAAAATTGATTGATTGATTGATTGATGGCTCAGGAGAAGATCATCCTGAAAGAGAGGGAAGCCAGTGAAGAGTGTTTCCAAACAGAGTTGGACCATCAGAAGAAGAGTTCCTGGGGATATGTTTGTGCTGGTGTTTGTGCAGTCGTTGGCTTGATGTCAACTAAGTATGTAATAAAGTAACCTATCAAACCTAACATGGTGGATTCATTCATTTTATCTTAAGGAAGAATGTAGTATTACATTGTTTGTCATTGTACGTATATCATATCGCTGCACTGCAATGCTTTTAGACAAAGGACCTCTCTCAATGTATCACTTCTTGTCAAAAAGCCTTTGTGTCTTCTTCAAATATCGTTGTGTATTCTTGCAGTAATTTTAACAGTCTAATAGTATGGTACGCTATGTAATCCAGTCGGATTTTTTTGCTCAATTCAGTTTTTTAATAGCTTAATTTGGGATCAAACTAAGGGAAAATGATGGGGTTCAAATGGTTTGACCCGGGAGCCATTTTATATTGCCCCCCATCCCTCCACCTCCCCAAAAACAGCTGTTCTGACCAATTACAAATCACACATCTTAGGGACATTCTACATGACTTTCGGGGTGCTTGGTCCATTTCTGACGTTTGAAGAGATCAGAAATCGATTGGATTGATTTTCATCTTCTGTTTTCAGGTCACCCATTTTATTATAAAAACCATCAAGATTACATGGACACCCATCACTGCTAATAATAATTTGACTTTTATTTCTGGACGGTTATTTTGGGTATTTATGGAGATACTGAGACACTGTTAGGTGACCAGAAATGATACTGATCTCTGATGTACCAGGTGCGACCAGATTCAGGCTCAACCATGAAAGTAATGACACATGAAAATGCTAAACAATTCAATTATCCTGTTGTGTGTGGGCCGCCAGAAGAGGAGGTACTGCTGGCCCACCACCAGTGGGCGCCCTGCCTGAAGTGCGGGCTTCAGGCACGAGAGGGCGCTGCCGCCACGGACACAGTCGGGGGTGACAGCTGTCACTCATTATCTCTTGACAGCTGTCACCCATCTACTCAACATCATCTCACTCCATAAAGACCAGACGTCATCTCCACCTCGTTGCCGAGATATCGTACTTCATTGGAGGTAATATACTCAGCCGTTTGTGTTTTACACATCAATCTGTATATTGTGAGTCTTTGCAGGAGTACCTGTTATCCTCTGTCTGCGGGAGCTGATTGAGTGCTGGACTGCACTCTTTTCCCCTGAGGAATCACTGCGGTACTCGGCAAGATATTGAGTGAGAGGTGGAGGTGGCATTCCCACCATAATTGTTACTGGGTGTACACACACCCACACTTGACTGTCTTTTTCTCGCCAGCAGTACCAGATCCGACAGTCGGGGACGGTGATCACCTGGGAATTCGGGACTTGGCGGCTCCAGTATTCACCAGGTTCGGTGGCGGCGGAAATCGTGTCGTTCCGGCTCTTCTCAGGACAGACGTCTTCTATCCTTGAGCCTGCCCACACGTCACCTTTGTGGATTGACTGTTATCAGATTCTGAGATTGTCTGTATGTTCGTTGTGCTCCTTCACAACATTAAATTAATTTTTGGCTCATCTATTGACCGTTCATTTGCGCCCCCTGTTGTGGGTCCGTGTCACTACACTTTCACAACATATCCATAAAAATGGCACACAAGTACACAAGTATACAATATATATGTGCATATATCTGTTATGTGCTGACGTGGGTCAGAGAACCGAACCAGCATCTGACAATGGCCCAGCGCTAAATAACCAGAAAGCGGTTCCAAGAAACAAATTTATTCCCCCTCATGTGCAATAATTCGTGTACAACATAAATAGTCAGCTGTCTTGGCAAGGTGAAGGACGGCGCGCTCTCTAGCACCCAAATGGATCAAAGCCCGGCACTTCTGGACTCAGATTCACCGCCGAACACCCCCCAGGTGGATACGACGAACTGACTCTGTGAAGGACGGAAAAGGTGAGGTAAGTCAACAGAGCTACAACAAATATCCTTCAGAGGCACACACTATCAGCAACACATTCAGGTCTGAATTTAAGCCTTATGTAAATGAGCAGCTTCTCACAACAGGTGGAGGATCATCAATCCGTACGCCACGACAGTGAGAAGCAAACTGCACAATTCTCATCAATGTTCAAATATACTGCGTAACAAAACGCCAAATTACTATTAACGATTATTCAGACGATAATCACCTCTGATGTGTGCTGACAGCATGTGTCCCTCACCCATCCTCCTTCACAGGCACGATGTGTCCGAGAACAGCACCGCCCTCCGGGGTCCACGACAGGAAGCAGACGGTGTAACGCCCCCAAAGTCCACAGCAGACAGCAGGACAGGGCACCACGGCTGGAAGGCCGGCTGGCATCAACAAAAACCCCAAAAGAGTCCCAAGTACAACCTAACATACAAGAAAAATACAAAACCCACCCAAACCCTCCCCAGGGGACCATCCCATCCAACCCCGGGAAGAAAAGAAAAACTCCCAAATCCAATAACCCAACATCAATCAATCAATTTTCAATCAATTTTTTTTATATAGCGCCAAATCACAACAAACAGTTGCCCCAAGGCGCTTTATATTGTAAGGCAAGGCCATACATAGCCCCGACAACACAATACAAACACAATTTCACAAAGAAAAATAACAAACAACCCCTCCAGACGATGTACAGAGCTCAACACCCCCCAGAAGACCTTTACTGCCAGTTCCAGGAGTAATAACCAAAGCTGGAATCCCACAGAGGTCCCCAGGTATACATGGAGCAACAGCGCCCCCCAGAGGACCGTACCATCAACCCCAGGAGGCACCCCCCCCCCCCACAACCCAGGAACCCCAGACCAGGCCACACTTGGCTAGTCAGCCCCACAATCAATTCCCCCCCAGAGGACCGTCCCATCAACCCTGGAGGTGGAACCTGGAAGGAAACATAAAAAACACAAAAACCCAACCCCCGGCGGACTCCACTAAACCACCCCGGGGGCAAAGAAAACAACCGGAAACCCTGTTACCCTCCCCAGCACCCCAAAAGACCCCAGATTACTCCCAGAGCCTATCGTCAGTACAATTTTGGCGAACGGCACAAAACAACCAAGCCGGGGAAGGAAACAGGAAAAACTAACCCATTCCCATCCCCTAAGTGCAGCGGAAAACCGGAAATACGTCCGGTGCCCCTAAACCGACCATACCACCAGCCTATCGGGAGGGGTGGAACTACCGAAATGGCGAACGGCACAGATCGGCCCACCACTCCGACTGAGGTACGTTCCTGCTGCACTACACCCCGGTAACGCCAATGACGAACGGTCAAAGGCCCACTGGGGCTGGAGTGGAACCGGGTAACAACCAAACCCAAAAAAACGCCCCTGACAACCCCCCCCCAGGCGCAGAGGTTTTCTGAGAAGCGCTCAGCATAACCAACCTGCACCACCCCACAACCCAAAAGACAAACGGTCTTAGAGTACGTGAGGTTGGGGTTAGGGAAACAGGGAAATAAAAAACAACAAAACAAAACGACCCAATCCACAAACAAAAATTACCTAAGTTCAAATAATGAAGACATACGATTACCTGAGTCCAGCCGAGCTCCGAACTGCCAGTCGTTCACCCAACCAGAACAGCCTCTAATTCCCTAAACACTTTATAACCCCTACATGAAAACAAAAACAGACCAAATAACTAAATAACCAGAGGTCTGCCCCTTTTTTTTTATATATATATATATATATATATATATTATGCCTGTCCAAAAACACCTGGAGATACGTCATTGTTATCTTTCTTGACGCTTATGTGACCAGGGCAATATGGCTGTTTCAGCTCGTCCGAGCTGCATGGGCTCATCCGCAAGAGGAGCCAGAGGTCCCGTCGGAGGAGTCTCAGTGGGGCGAAGAAGAGGCGGCCCTGATCTGTGTCGGGGAAAGCCCCGAGACGGAAAGATCCGCTCAGATGTCCGCCCTCTCTCGCGTCCACGCTCCTTTATCCGATCATCTAGATGAATAACCAAAGATATTAGCTCATCTAAATCTTTTGGTTCATCACGGACTGCTAGCTCGTCTTTTAATAAATCGTTCAAACCATCCACAAACACTCCTCTCAAAGCTGCGGCATTCCAACCGGACTGAGCAGAAGAAATTCGGAAATCAACGGAATAATCCGCCGCACTCCGCCTCCCCTGCCTGAGATTCAGCAACCGTTGGGCAACGGTATTTGTTTTCACCGGATGGTCAAAAACCAATCGGAACTCCCGGGAGAAATCCTTAAAGGATCCTAACAATGGAGAGTTATTGTTCCACAACGCAGTGACCCAAGCTAAGGCGTCACCTCGAAGCAAATTTGTCACATATGAGACACAGCTACCATCAGAAGAGAAGGAAGCCGGTCGCTGAGCAAAAACCAGAGAACATTGCATCAAAAACGGAGCACAGGCTTCAACGTTTCCCGCATAAGGTTCCGGATGACAAATAATTGGTTCGGAAGCCGACTCTCTGGGTGACGGAGTTATCTGCACCGGTATCGATGGTGCCGCAGCTGGAGCAGCAGGAAGCGTAACAGCTTGCGCTGCGAGCTCCGTAATGCGGGCATCTGTTTGTTTAATTTGGTTTGCGAGATGCTGTAATTGCTCCCATATCTTCTCCAAGTGTTCTTGAACTCTTTCTGCAAATGGAACCGCTTCTGCCGCTGGGTCCATTTTGTACTGGCCGGGAACTACTGTTATGTGCTGACGCGGGTCAGAGAACCGAACCAGCATCTGACAATGGCCCAGCGCTAAATAACCAGAAAGCGGTTCCAAGAAACAAATTTATTCCCCCTCATGTGCAATAATTCGTGTACAACATAAATAGTCAGCTGTCTTGGCAAGGTGAAGGACGGCGCGCTCTCTAGCGCCCAAATGGATCAAAGCCCGGCACTTCTGGACTCAGATTCACCGCCGAACACCCCCCAGGTGGATACGACGAACTGACTCTGTGAAGGACGGAAAAGGTGAGGTAAGTCAACAGAGCTACAACAAATATCCTTCAGAGGCACACACTATCAGCAACACATTCAGGTCTGAATTTAAGCCTTATGTAAATGAGCAGCTTCTCACAACAGGTGGAGGATCATCAATCCGTACGCCACGACAGTGAGAAGCAAACTGCACAATTCTCATCAATGTTCAAATATACTGCGTAACAAAACGCCAAATTACTATTAACGATTATTCAGACGATAATCACCTCTGATGTGTGCTGACAGCATGTGTCCCTCACCCATCCTCCTTCACAGGCACGATGTGTCCGAGAACAGCACCGCCCTCCGGGGTCCACGACAGGAAGCAGACGGTGTAACGCCCCCAAAGTCCACAGCAGACAGCAGGACAGGGCACCGCGGCTGGAAGGCCGGCTGGCATCAACAAAAACCCCAAAAGAGTCCCAAGTACAACCTAACATACAAGAAAAATACAAAACCCACCCAAACCCTCCCCAGGGGACCATCCCATCCAACCCCGGGAAGAAAAGAAAAACTCCCAAATCCAATAACCCAACATCAATCAATCAATTTTCAATCAATTTTTTTTATATAGCGCCAAATCACAACAAACAGTTGCCCCAAGGCGCTTTATATTGTAAGGCAAGGCCATACATAGCCCCGACAACACAATACAAACACAATTTCACAAAGAAAAATAACAAACAACCCCTCCAGACGATGTACAGAGCTCAACACCCCCCAGAAGACCTTTACTGCCAGTTCCAGGAGTAATAACCAAAGCCGGAATCCCACAGAGGTCGCCAGGTATACATGGAGCAACAGCGCCCCCCAGAGGACCGTACCATCAACCCCAGGAGGCACCCCCCCCCCCCCCACAACCCAGGAACCCCAGACCAGGCCACACTTGGCTAGTCAGCCCCACAATCAATTCCCCCCCAGAGGACCGTCCCATCAACCCTGGAGGTGGAACCTGGAAGGAAACATAAAAAACACAAAAACACAACCCCCGGCGGACTCCACTAAACCACCCCGGGGGCAAAGAAAACAACCGGAAACCCTGTTACCCTCCCCAGCACCCCAAAAGACCCCAGATTACTCCCAGAGCCTATCGTCAGTACAATTTTGGCGAACGGCACAAAACAACCAAGCCGGGGAAGGAAACAGGAAAAACTAACCCATTCCCATCCCCTAAGTGCAGCGGAAAACCGGAAATACGTCCGGTGCCCCTAAACCGACCATACCACCAGCCTATCGGGAGGGGTGGAACTACCGAAATGGCGAACGGCACAGATCGGCCCACCACTCCGACTGAGGTACGTTCCTGCTGCACTACACCCCGGTAACGCCAATGACGAACGGTCAAAGGCCCACTGGGGCTGGAGTGGAACCGGGTAACAACCAAACCCAAAAAAACGCCCCTGACAACCCCCCCCCAGGCGCAGAGGTTTTCTGAGAAGCGCTCAGCGTAACCAACCTGCACCACCCCACAACCCAAAAGACAAACGGTCTTAGAGTACGTGAGGTTGGGGTTAGGGAAACAGGGAAATAAAAAACAACAAAACAAAATGACCCAATCCACAAACAAAAATTACCTAAGTTCAAATAATGAAGACATACGATTACCTGAGTCCAGCCGAGCTCCGAACTGCCAGTCGTTCACCCAACCAGAACAGCCTCTAATTCCCTAAACACTTTATAACCCCTACATGAAAACAAAAACAGACCAAATAACTAAATAACCAGAGGTCTGCCCCTTTTTTTTATATATATATATATATATATATTATGCCTGTCCAAAAACACCTGGAGATACGTCATCGTTATCTTTCTTGACGCTTATGTGACCAGGGCAATATGGCTGTTTCAGCTCGTCCGAGCTGCATGGGCTCATCCGCAAGAGGAGCCAGAGGTCCCGTCGGAGGAGTCTCAGTGGGGCGAAGAAGAGGCGGCCCTGATCTGTGTCGGGGAAAGCCCCGAGACGGAAAGATCCGCTCAGATGTCCGCCCTCTCTCGCGTCCACGCTCCTTTATCCGATCATCTAGATGAATAACCAAAGATATTAGCTCATCTAAATCTTTTGGTTCATCACGGACTGCTAGCTCGTCTTTTAATAAATCGTTCAAACCATCCACAAACACTCCTCTCAAAGCTGCGGCATTCCAACCGGACTGAGCAGAAGAAATTCGGAAATCAACGGAATAATCCGCCGCACTCCGCCTCCCCTGCCTGAGATTCAGCAACCGTTGGGCAACGGTATTTGTTTTCACCGGATGGTCAAAAACCAATCGGAACTCCCGGGAGAAATCCTTAAAGGATCCTAACAATGGAGAGTTATTGTTCCACAACGCAGTGACCCAAGCTAAGGCGTCACCTCGAAGCAAATTTGTCACATATGAGACACAGCTACCATCAGAAGAGAAGGAAGCCGGTCGCTGAGCAAAAACCAGAGAACATTGCATCAAAAACGGAGCACAGGCTTCAACGTTTCCCGCATAAGGTTCCGGACGACAAATAATTGGTTCGGAAGCCGACTCTCTGGGTGACGGAGTTATCTGCACCGGTATCGATGGTGCCGCAGCTGGAGCAGCAGGAAGCATAACAGCTTGCGCTGCGAGCTCCGTAATGCGGGCATCTGTTTATTTAATTTGGTTTGCGAGATGCTGTAATTGCTCCCATATCTTCTCCAAGTGTTCTTGAACTCTTTCTGCAAATGGAACCGCTTCTGCCGCTGGGTCCATTTTGTACTGGCCGGGAACTACTGTTATGTGCTGACGCGGGTCAGAGAACCGAACCAGCATCTGACAATGGCCCAGCGCTAAATAACCAGAAAGCGGTTCCAAGAAACAAATTTATCCCCCCTCATGTGCAATAATTCGTGTACAACATAAATAGTCAGCTGTCTTGGCAAGGTGAAGGACGGCGCGCTCTCCAGCGCCCAAATGGATCAAAGCCCGGCACTTCTGGACTCAGATTCACCGCCGAACACCCCCCAGATGGATACGACAAACTGACTCTGTGAAGGACGGAAAAGGTGAGGTAAGTCAACAGAGCTACAACAAATATCCTTCAGAGGCACACACTATCAGCAACACATTCAGGTCTGAATTTAAGCCTTATGTAAATGAGCAGCTTCTCACAACAGGTGGAGGATCATCAATCCGTACGCCACGGCAGTGAGACGCAAACTGCACAATTCTCATCAATGTTCAAATATACTGCATAACAAAACGTCAAATTACTATTAACGATTATTCAGATGATAATCACCTCTGATGTGTGCTGACAGCATGTGTCCCTCACCCGTCCTCCTTCACAGGCACGATGTGTCAAACCCTGGCGTGGTCCTCAGCGTCTCACAACCGAACGTCACAAGGTCGAGTTCCCGGCAATTCTGCTCAGATCACTCATGGCTTAAATGCAGAACGCCATCTCATTATCTGCTTCAGCTGAAAGTCTTTAAGTCTGCACGTGAGCATCATCCACAGGTGCTGCAAGTTGTTAGGCCTGCACGTGAACATCCTCCACAGGTGCAGCCAATAGTTCTGATGAGGGTGAAAGACTCTTCCGCCAGCACCTTCTCCACAGAAAAAAACAGTTTGCATACCACCTGGAGAGCAAAGAAAAGAAAACAGCACCCAAATGTCCAGCCAAACCCCCCAACACACAACAATATCATCATTTTAATGGCATTTCTTGGTATGACACATTTCATGTAAAATTCTACCTTATTGGTACAAACAAGTTGTAAAACTGATGTTGTAAAACACCCTAACCACTTGACCACCACCACCCCCACTTTTAGTGCAGCAGATAACTGAAACAATCATACAAATGGTGATAGAAGCACCAAATTCAGTACAAATACTCCTTAGACTTCACTCTTTTGAAAAAACTGATTGGTCACTTGAATTTTCAATAGGCAGGCAGGTAGGGGTCAATTGAAGAATTATATAAGAGTCAAAATTAAAAGCTGCTCCCATCATATTGAAAACTATACTGCATTATTTGTCTGGTCATAGATATTCCAAAAAGGTATAGTTTGGACTGTCTGTGACTGAATGTTATGGAGTTATGGGCTAAAAACAGCAAGAATGTGACAAAGGTCAATTTCAGGTGGTACAGGGATCAAAAAGATTTTGTTGCTCCAATTTTGGTTAAAAAAAAAGTAGTCCAAATTATTGGTTGAACGAAATGGATTAATAAATGGAACAGTTTTGACTGTGTTGAATACTTGGTCTCCAAAGTAAAGGTCAAGCAAGGTCAATGTCCAATGGATTCTATAACATGTGAGGACCCCTTCACACACAGTGCAAATTTGGTAGAACTGCGCATGACATGCACATGAAGCAGTAATCATATGCAAAACAAGTAAAATCGTAGCTGCCTCGTACACCTGTTGCAACATCTATTGCGTACACCAGTGGCTGAAAGAGAGAGTGTGCGCTGTGAGATCCCATCGAACCCTCTCGCGACAAGTGTCGGCCAAATTCCAGGTAACACGCACACCGCTCGCATGGCACTTAGAAAATGTGTGGCCATTCGCACTATCATCACGACTAGGGTTGGGTATCGAGAACTGGTTCTTTTCGAGTATCGTTAAGAAATGATTCGATCCACCAATATCAATACCTTTTTTGCTTAACGATTCCCTTATCGGTCCTACAAAGTAGCCGTTGTTTTTGAGGGTGTTTGTTGGGAAAATGACCATGCCTCTACGTTTATTACAGACCCTGCAGCGGCTCTGTAATCAACCATTTCTGCAGCGCGACACCACTTTGAAGCGGGAACCAATGAAATGCTACAATCTACTGGCTCATGGTTCTTTGATTCCCTGCGCTTCAGAAATGGCAAGTCTGCTTCTTAACCCCTCGCAAAGCCATTAAAATATCACGAGTCACTTTTGTGTGGATTAATGTCACAAACTGGGACTCATGTTTTGTTGCAGTCAACAAACGAGAATTGTCCTCCGTTCCATTGGCACAGCTCCAAACACTGCGTGGCTGAGACAGAGTCCGGTCGGTATTAATAACGTTAAAATGAATTGCCACTTTGAATAAAATAACACCGCCTACAAATGTTGTAATACAGACAAGAAACTACAATCGACTAAAACGTTTTTTTTTTCTCCCAAAATGAGATGTGCTGCATTCTTTATAAATTACATCCTGACGTGCAGCACAGCAGCTGCAAGAGTTCATCCCAGAGGTATGGAAAGACATTCATGCCAGTAATGTCTGAAAGGA
Organism: Thalassophryne amazonica; assembly: GCF_902500255.1. Classification (NCBI taxonomy): domain Eukaryota; kingdom Metazoa; phylum Chordata; class Actinopteri; order Batrachoidiformes; family Batrachoididae; genus Thalassophryne; species Thalassophryne amazonica. Next base: position 137,096,884 of record NC_047106.1, read on the forward strand.
AATGCTTTTGACAATAACTACAGATTTTGTTTATTTCTATTTATGTCCAGAGATCAAGGATCCACCATGTAGAGTTTATTATGTCCAAAGTTTAAGGATCCAGTGACCAATTTCATATTTATTTACTTTAAGAATTAATAAAATGTTGTTCAATTTCAATTTAATTGGCTTATAAAGTGCCAAATCACAACAAAAGCCATCTCAAGATGCCTCACATAGAACAGTTCAAGATAAAATATAAAAAATAAATAAATAAAACAGATAATACATCCATCCATCCATCCATTTTCTTCCGCTTTATCCGGAGTTGGGTCGCGGGGGCATCAGCTCAAGCAAAGCCGCCCAGACCTCCCGATCCACACACACCTCCCCCAGCTCCTCCGGGGGAACCCCAAGGCGTTCCCAAGCCAGCCGAGAGATGTAGTCCCTCCAGCGTGTCCTGGGTCTTCCCCGGGGCCTCCTCCCAGTGGGACGTGCCCGGAACACCTCTCCAGCGAGGCGTCCAGGGGGCATCTGGAAAAGATGCCAGAGCCACCTCAACTGACTCCTTTCGACATGGAGGAGCAGCGGCTCAACTCCAAGCTCCTCCCGAGTGACCGAGCTCCTCCCCCTATCTCTAATGGAGCGCCCAGCCACCCTGCGGAGGAAACTCATCTTGGCTGCTTGTACTCACGATCTCGTTCTTTCGGTCATGAGCCAAATCTCATGACCATAGGTGAGGATTGGAACGTAGATCGATCAGTAAATCGAGAGCTTTGCCCCCTACTCAGCTCTCTCTTCACCACGACGGTCCGATACAGCGACTGCATCACTGCAGATGCTGCACCGATCCCATCCGTCCCTCACTCGTGAACAAGGCCCAAGATACTTAAACTCCTCCACTTGAGGCAAGGACACTCCACCGACCTGAAGAGGGCAAAGCACCTTTTTCCGGTCGAGAACCATGGCCTCGGATTTGGAGGTGCTGATTTTCATCCCGGATGCTTCACACTCGGTTGCAAACCACCCCAGTCCACGCTGAAGGTCCTGATTTGACAAAGCCAACAGAACCACATTGTCCGCAAACAGCAGAGACGAGATTCTGTGGTTCCAAACCAGACCCCCTCTACACCCTGGCTGCGCCTAGAAATTCTGTCCATAAAAATAATGAACAGAACCGGTGACAAAGGGCAGCCCTGGCAGAGGCCAACGTGCACTGGAAACAGGTTTGACTTACTACCGGCAATGCAAACCAAGCTCCTGCTGCGGTCGTACAGGGACCGGATTGCCCTTAGCAAAGGACTCCGGACCCCGTACTCCCGGAGCACTCCCCACAGGGTGCCCCGAGGGACACGGTCGAACGCTGAGACAACGGTGAGAGACCTGTCCCCGACCCGAAGGCGTAGGGACGCGACCCTCTCATTCACCGGAGTGAACTCCAACACTTGGCAACTGAGCTGGGGAGCAATAAGCAATGCGACCCCAGCTCTCTGCTTCTCCCCGTGTGCGACGCCAGAAAATGAAGCATCCAGCCCCTCTCCAGGAGTTGGGTACCAGAGCCCAAGCTGTGCATGGAGGTGAGCCCGACTATCTCTAGTCGGTATCTCTCAACCTCCCGCACAAGCTCAGGCTCCTTCCCCCCTAGCGAGGTGACATTCCACGTCCCAACAGCCAGGGGCTGTGAGCATGGACCGGGCCACCCCGCCACCCGCCCTCGACCGCCACCCAATCCTCTCTGCACCCGACCCCCATGGCCCCCTCTGCAGGTGGTGAACCCACAGGAGGGCGGGCCCACGTCGCTCTTTCGGGCTGAGCCCAGCCAGGCCCCATGGGCTAAGGCCTGACCACCAGGCGCTCATGCGCAAGCCCCAACCCCAGGCCTCTTCTCCTCCTGCCTGGTGGTTCCATCCTCAGCATCCTTCTCCCTATATACCCTGGGTCCCTCCTCTGCACATGTCCAAACCATCTCAATCTCGCCTCTCTGACTTTGTCTCCAAACCGTCCCACCTGAGCTGTCCCTCTGATGTTCATTCTTAATGCTCCCCTGAAGCATTTAGTCAAAATAAAGTCTGAAGGACCGAAATGACATGGTGAGATGCTGAAGAGCTTCGCTCATTCATGTCCGCGACATATGCATATTGAAAAAAAATCCATCATTGCTATATTGTCCATCATGAATATATATATATATATATATATATATATATATATATATATATATATATATATATATATATATATTGATTGGGCCATTATCTGGCATGTGTGGGTCAATGAGCTATCCAGTATTATATTCAGAACAGTGTCTGGACCGGATACTGGCCTCCATTTTGACGTGAGATTTCCCACTCCTAAATGACCAATAGGAGAGCAGCACTCGTGCCACATCCACGTGAGGCTGACGCATGGGCTGACGCCACTGTCTCAGCTGCCAACCAATCACAGACTAGGAGAGAGAGGCCAGTATTAGCCGGACACCCGGCCGGTGTCGCAGGCCGAATGGTCCGTCCCTAAAAATCAGTCCACCTTTTGCATCTCCGCATGTGTCATTTTGGACCACAGCAGCGCATCTGAGACCGAGTCTCCTCACCCAAAGAAATCAGATGGATTAATGTGATTATTAACCATCAGATGATAAAGGGAAAACCTCTTAAATCATTCTAAAGTCAGTTTTAAGCAGAAACGAGGCCATTTTAAGCAGAAACTCGACGAAATTCCGTGATGATGTGAACACGTCAGCTAGCAGCTTGTTTAGCTGCGACGCTTTGATTGCTTACGCTGCCTTTTATGATGAAATAATGCAGAATTTATGTGGAAATGATTGTTGTACTAAAGCTTCAGATATCTGTCGCTGAGACAGATGATGACTGGGGCGATTTTTAGGAGGACCGTTCGGTTGGCAACACCGGCTATGAACTGGGCCGATACTGGCCTCCATTTTGGAGTGAGATTTCCCTCTCCTAAATGACCAATAGGAGAGCAGTGTTCACGCCACATCAACGTGAGGCCACCAATCTATCACAGGCTAGGAAAGAGAGGCCAGTATGCAGAGGTGTCAAGTAACAAAGTACAAATACTTCGTTACTGTACTTAAGTACACTTTTTAGGTATCTATACTTTACTCCATTACTTATTTTTCTGCCTACTTCTGACTTCTACTCATTACATTTTCACACAAGTATCTGTACTTTCTATTCCTTACATTTTTAAAACAAACAGCCTCGTTACTCTTGGCTTCAGTTTAATGTTTATATATATATATATATTTCACGTCATGTGCACCTGTAATCAACTTTTCTGAAGCGCGGCTTTGCTTTGAACCGTGAACCAATTGAAGCAGTGGTTCGCAGATTGAAGCAATGCTTTGACCTATTGCTTCGTTTATTCTTTCTTTCTTTTGCTTAATTTTCCCCCGCTAAAACCATAAAGAGCATACTTCTGTGAGTATTATTGACCTTTTCTATGTTAAACCGACCTGTTATGGTCTTCTGAAACAGTTGATAGATGTATTTTATAACTTAAAAACGGGAGCGACGCTAAGCGTTAGCATGTCTATGGCATTTTAAATGTTAAAACTTAGCATTAAGCAACTGCAGCTCTCATCACGTTCGGGTGCATTTGTTTTCAAATTGTAATAATACTTAAATTTATTTTTGTTTATATATTAATAATCTAATGATGATGATATACAATTTTAGAGAAATAGGCAAAAAGAACCTGAATAGAAACACAACAGAAAATATATAATAGCAACTAACAATGAACATACATAAATAAATACACACATACATAAAAATAAATGTTTCCTGTGAACACCTAGTGACTCTTACACCTCCACTTCATCCCTGTCTTATTTAATGACAGTTTGTTTTGGTCAAACCATATTTTCAGTTTGTTAATTTCTTCAGTGATTTTCTCCAGAACTATCTGCCAAACTAGAAAACTGCTGCATCCTAGTAAGAGCAGAATACTACTGGAATGAATTTGAATAAGGAAAGTTGTGTTTTGTTTTGTTTTTTTCCTTCACTAAATGGATGCTGCACTCACTGCAGTTTATCGTCTGGAATAGTCCCAGATTGCATTTCAGAGCTTCTAGAATTGAAACATTTTGGTGCAGGTGGTGTTGGGGAGTAATTTTGAGTTTTGGGTCTTGGGCCACATGTAGAACGAATCAGTTTTTAAATTAAGCTTTCAATTCATATAGTGGCATCTACCTTTTTTTTTTCCTTTTTTTTTTTTTTTTTTTTTAAAGGTTACTTTATACTTTTATACTTTAAGTAGGTTTTGGAGCACATACTTTTTCACTTTTACTTGAGTAAAGAGGTCAAGTTGATACTTCAACTTTTACCAGAGTGTTTTTAAACTGCAGTATCTATACTTCTACTTAAGTAACAAATGTGTGTACTTTTGACACCACTGCCAGTATGTGGCCCAATTCAGGGCCGGTTGTCAGGCTAGGTGGCAGCGCGAAACTACAGGAAAAGACTCACCGCAGGTGACCGCCAAAATAAAACAAAAGTAAAAAATAAACAAAATATATGCAAAATGAATATTTAAACACATACCAAAAATAATATAACGTAGCTAACTAATAACTGAGGATGGACTTTTGTCGAATTATAAATCCATCTTTTAACACACCTGTTACATTTGCATTTGTAGAAAATGCAGTAATTTTGGTGAACAGGATATCATTTAAAACAAATTTATAAGCAAAACATCTTAAAACTCTAAGTGCTTTAAATTTCAAACTCAGTAACTGATGCATATTCTTTTATTAATCAAACTGAAAACAAGATTAATTGCAAAACATGCAAGACACTAAACAGCTTTGATTATAGTTTTGACCATGTGAGTGTTAACAGTTTAAATACTGCACACAGTATTGCAATTCTTTTTCTTTTTTTTTTTGTTTTAAACACCAGAAAATGAACTTCTTGCATCCTTTATGTTCTGTTTTTATCTACATAGGAGTGTTTGTGTAGTTTAGGTGCATAATATAACCTCAAAATGTAGTGCAACATATTGCACATATGTGCCATTTAATTATAAAAAAAACTTTTTACTAGGAAAATTGGGGGAGTTAATCATTTTGCTTAAAAAGTAAACAAAAAGAAAAAACTCATGCTTTCCACATGAATACACAAGTTTGTCTCCTCTGATTTTCAATCAAACAGAGGTATCTTCTTAATAGATGGTGTATCAAACTCAGGCTTCATGCCAGGGAGTGCACAGATGAAGCTTCAAGGTGGGAATAACACAAAATCCTTCTTTAGAACTCAGGTTAGGACCAAGAGAACAATCTTCTTAAAAAGTCTAATCCACAAAGTCATTAATGCCACAGGTGATTCCAAACTCAGTATGTTGTTTTTTACAAATAAATATGTTTTTTTGGAAATATATCGTTTTTTCATTTGTTAAAAAAGAAAGCATTTGCAAAACTAAAAATTCTGTTTGTGAAGTGTAATTCAGCATTGTGGATCACAGATCACATGGATTCATCGTGTTGCTCACGCTGACACAATATTGAGACATTCTGAGTGCAAAACTGCTCAGAGTTTCATAGCCCGACACCCAGCATCGCTAAGAATTTGGCCGGATACTGGCCTCCATTTTGGAGTGAGATTTCCCACTCCTAAATGACCAATAGGAGAGCAGCGTTCACACCCATCAAAGTGAGGTTGACTTCAGCGTCTCGGCCGCCAACCAATCACAGGCTAGGAGAGAGAGGCCAGTATTTGGCTCAATTCAGGACCGGGTGTCGGGCTAAGGTTTCACAAATACAGAAGTTGCTGCATAAATATAGTCTGTCTCCACCTAAATCAATTTTTTTTGGGGGGGGGGGGGGGGGGGTAGTGCAACTAAATCCAGTGAGGTGAGCCCTGAGCCAGTTCTCACTTCTGGTGTCAAGCGCCTGGCCCTGCTGGCACAGTACACCTGCCAAACGGTAATGCTGGTGTCAGGGAGGACAGAGACCTCCCGTGGAGCAGAAGGGCAAAAGCTTGCTTGATCTTCAGTGTGAATACAAACCGTGAAAGTGGGGCCTCACGATCCTTATGACTTTTTGTGTTTTAAAGAGGAGGTGCCAGAAAAGTTACCGCAGGGATAACTGGCTTGTAGCAGCCAAGCGTTCATATAGCGACGTCACTTTTTGATCCTTTGATGTCAACTCTTCGTATCATCGTGAAGCAGAAAATGAGACGGCTCCCAACATCTGACCTCATGGAGACCAGCTGCACAGCGCATCCAAGTAAGACCGGGCTATGGTGTCAGATAAAACAGAGTGGCTTTATTTAATTCTATTCACTGTCACTAACCATCTCTCACATTAATAAATAAAGTAAATCCCCAGCAGATTAGAATGGAATTCATTCTTAAACTCCCGCAACTAAACCAAATTACATAAACGTCATATAATAATTGCTCATTGAACCTCATCATCATCAAATTGCTTACTGTGATATGTCCTGTTATTTAACTCCTGACTGATTTAAATAAATGTTTTAAACATGTGAAGTTGTCTGTGATTTTGTATGATTTTACAGAGGGGTCAGACTTGACCTGTAGAACTTACTACTGTAAGATTAGAGACTGATTTTAATATTTCCTATTGACTGACCCTAAAATCAGTGATATTATAACCTTGTTATAATATCATTCAGTCATAGGTGGTGCCCCATTTTCTTTTTTTTACTCTGTCCTCTAATTGACACTATTGATAATACAGTATGTCATCGCAGTTAGTTCTAACTCAGCCACATGGGGTGTACAGCCAGTACATTCTGAGTGCCGGTCCCAAGCCCGGATAAATGAGGAGGGTTGCGTCAGGAAGGGCATCCGGCGTAAAACAAGCCAACCCAACTATGCAGACTCAGAATCGAATTCCCATACCAGATCGGTCGCGGCCAGGGCTAACAATGTCCGCCACCGGTGCTATTGCCCAACAGGGTGCCGGTGGAAATTGGGCTATTGCTGGGCGAAGACGATGAAGAGGAGGAGGAAAATGTTGCCACGAACAGCGGGAGAAGAAGAAAATTAGAACGGTGGAAATGAGAGTGGGGACTTTGAATGTTGGTAATATGACTGGTAAAGGGAGAGAGCTGGCTGATATGATGGAGAGGAGAAAGGTAGACATATTGTGTGTGCAAGAGACCAAGTGGAAGGGAAGTAAGAGCAGGAGCATCGGCGGTGGGTACAAGTTGTTGTACCATGGTGAGGACAGGAAGAGAAATGGTGTTGGGGTCATTTTAAAGGAAGAGTATGTTAAAAGTGTGTTGGAGGTTAAGCGAGTGTCTGACAGGGTGATGAGTGTGAAGTTGGAAATTGAAGGGGTGATGATGAATATCATCAGTGCATATGCCCCACAGGTAGGTTGTGAGATGAAGGAGAAAGAAGATTTCTGGAGTGTGTTAGATGAGGTGGTGGAGAGTGTGCCCAAGCATGAAAGAGTGGTGATAGGAGCAGACTTCAATGGGCATGTTGGTGAAGGGAACAGAGGTGATGAGGAAGTAATGGGTAGATATGGTATCAAGGATAGGAATGGGGAAGGACAGATGGTAGTTGATTTTGCAAAAGGATGGAAATGGCTGTGGTGAATACCTACTTTAAGAAAAAGGAGGAGCACAGGGTAACATATAAGAGTAGAGGAAGGTGCATACAAGTGGACTACATTCTTTATAGGAGATGCAAGCTAAAAGAAATCACAGACTGTAAGGTGGTAGCAGGAGAGAGTGTCACTAGACAGCATAGGATGGTTGTTTGTAGGATGACTTTAGAGGTAAAGAAGAAGAAGAGAGTGAGAGCTCAACAAAGGATCAGATGGTGGAAGCTGAAGGAGGAAGACTATTGTCTTAAAAAGCCATCACTTGACCCAGCTATCTTAGCTAATTATAGGCCAATCTCCAACCTTCCTTTTCTCTCAAAAATTCTTGACAGGGTAGTTGTAAAACAGCTAACTGATCATCTGCAGAGGAATGGTCTATTTGAAGAGTTTCAGTCAGGTTTTAGAATTCATCATAGTACAGAAACAGCATTAGTGAAGGTTACAAATGATCTTCTTATGGCCTCGGACAGTGGACTCATCTCTGTGCTTGTTCTGTTAGACCTCAGTGCTGCTTTTGATACTGCTGACCATAAAATTTTATTACAGAGATTAGAGCATGTCATAGGTATTAAAGGCACTGCGCTGCGGTGGTTTGAATCATATTTGTCTAATAGATTACAATTTGTTCATGTAAATGGGGAATCTTCTTCACAGACTAAAGTTAATTATGGAGTTCCACAAGGTTCTGTGCTAGGACCAATTTTATTCACTTTATACATGCTTCCCTTAGGCAGTATTATTAGACGGTATTGCTTAAATTTTCATTGTTACGCAGATGATACCCAGCTTTATCTATCCATGAAGCCAGAGGACACACACCAATTAGCTAAACTGCAGGATTGTCTTACAGACATAAAGACATGGATGACCTCTAATTTCCTGCTTTTAAACTCAGATAAATCTGAAGTTATTGTACTTGGCCCCACAAATCTTAGAAACATGGTGTCTAACCAGATCCTTACTCTGGATGGCATTACCCTGACCTCTAGTAATACTGTGAGAAATCTTGGAGTCATTTTTGATCAGGATATGTCATTCAAAGCGCATATTAAACAAATATGTAGGACTGCTTTTTTGCATTTACGCAATATCTCTAAAATCAGAAAGGTCTTGTCTCAGAGTGATGCTGAAAAACTAATTCATGCATTTATTTCCTCTAGGCTGGACTATTGTCATTCATTATTATCAGGTTGTCCTAAAAGTTCCCTAAAAAGCCTTCAGTTAATTCAAAATGCTGCAGCTAGAGTACTGACGGGGACTAGAAGGAGAGAGCATATCTCACCCATATTGGCCTCTCTTCATTGGCTTCCTGTTAATTCTAGAATAGAATTTAAAATTCTTCTTCTTACTTATAAGGTTTTGAATAATCAGGTCCCATCTTATCTTAGGGACCTCGTAGTACCATATCACCCCAATAGAGCGCTTCGCTCTCAGACTGCAGGCTTACTTGTAGTTCCTAGGGTTTGTAAGAGTAGAATGGGAGGCAGAGCCTTCAGCTTTCAGGCTCCTCTCCTGTGGAACCAGCTCCCAATTCAGATCAGGGAGACAGACACCCTCTCTACTTTTAAGATTAGGCTTAAAACTTTCCTTTTTGCTAAAGCTTATAGTTAGGGCTGGATCAGGTGACCCTAAACCATCCCTTAGTTATGCTGCTATAGACGTAGACTGCTGGGGGGTTCCCATGATGCACTGTTTCTTTCTCTTTTTGCTCTGTATGCACCACTCTGCATTTAATCATTAGTGATCGATCTCTGCTCCCCTCCACAGCATGTCTTTTTCCTGGTTCTCTCCCTCAGCCCCAACCAGTCCCAGCAGAAGACTGCCCCTCCCTGAGCCTGGTTCTGCTGGAGGTTTCTTCCTGTTAAAAGGGAGTTTTTCCTTCCCACTGTAGCCAAGTGCTTGCTCACAGGGGGTCGTTTTGACCGTTGGGGTTTTACATAATTATTGTATGGCCTTGCCTTACAATATAAAGTGCCTTGGGGCAACTGTTTGTTGTGATTTGGCGCTATATAAAAAAATTGATTGATTGATTGATTGATTGATTGATTGATTGATTGATTGATTGATTGATTGATTGATTGATTGATTGATTGTGTGAAATTTAGCAAGCAGGTGAGAGAAGCACTAGTTGGAGGGGAAGCAATTTTGGACAACTGGAAAAGTACTGCAGATGTGGTGAGGGAGACAGCTAGGGCAGTACTGGGTATGACATCTGGACAGTGGAAGGAAGACAAGGAGACTTGGTGGTGGAATGAAGAGGTCCAGGAAAGCATAAGGAGAAAGAGGTTGGCGAAAAAGTTTTGGGATAGTCGGAGAGATGAAGAAAGTAGACAGGAGTACAAGGAGATGCGGCGTAAGGCGAGAAGAGAAGTGGCAAAAGCAAAGGAAAAGGCATATTGCGAGCTGTACAAGAAGTTGAATAGTAAGGAAGGAGAAAAGGACTTGTACCGATTGGCCAGACAAAGGGACAGAGCTGGAAAGGATGTGCAGTAGGTTAGGGTGGTAAAAGATGCACATGGTAATGTGCTGACAAGTGAGGAGTGTGTGCTGAGAAGGTGGAGGGAATATTTTGAAGAGTTGATGAATAAAGAAAATGAGCGAGAGAAAAGGCTGGATGATGTGGTGAGAGTAAATCAGGAAGTAAAAGAGATTAGCAAGGAAGAAGTGAGGGCTGCTATGAAGAGGATGAAGAGTGGAAAGGCAGTTGGTCCAGATGACATTCCAATGGAGGCATGGAAATGTCTAGGAGAGATGGCAGTAGAGTTTCTAACCAGATTGTTTAATAAATTCTTGGAAAGTGAGAGGATGCCTGAGGAGTGGAGACGAAGTGTGCTGGTTCCTATTTTCAAGAACAAGGGTGATGTGCAGAGCTGCAGTAACTACAGAGGCATAAAGCTGATCAGCCACAGCATGAAGTTATGGGAAAGAGTAGTAGAAGCTAGGCTTAGAAAACAGGTGAAGATCTGTGAGCAGCAATATGGTTTCATGCCGAGAAAGAGCACTACAGATGCAATGTTTGCTCTGAGAATACTGTTGGAAAAGTACAGAGAAGGACAGAAAGAATTACATTGTGTGTTTGTGGACTTAGAAAAAGCTTATGATAGGGTGCCAAGAGAAGAGTTGTGGCATTGTATGAGGAAGTCTGGAGTGGCAGAGAAGTATGTTAGGGTAGTGCAGGACATGTACAAGAATAGTGTGACAGCGGTGAGATGCGCAGTCGGAATGACAGACTCATTCAAGGTGGAGGTGGGATTACACCAAGGATCAGCTCTGAGTCCTTTCTTGTTTGCAGTGGTGATGGACAGGTTGACAGATGAGATCAGACAGGAGTCCCCATGGACTATGATGTTTGCAGATGACATTGTGATCTGTAGTGAGAGTAGAGAGCAAGTTGAGTCTAGTCTGGAGAGGTGGAGATATGCTTTGAAGAGAAGGGGAATGAAAGTCAGTAGAAGCAAGACTGAGTACATGTGTGTGAACGAGAGGGAGCCCAGTGGAATAGTGCAGTTACAAGGAGTAGAAGTGGTGAAAGTAGATGAGTTTAAATATTTGGGGTCAACTGTTCAAAGTAATGGAGAGTGTGGAAGAGAGGTGAAGAAGAGAGTGCAGGCAGGGTGGAGTGGGTGGAGAAAGGTGGCAGGAGTGATTTGTGACCGAAGAATATCTGCAAGAGTGAAGGGGAAAGTTTACAAAACAGTACTGAGACCAGCTATGTTGTATGGTTTAGAGACAGTGGCACTAACAAAAAGACAGGAGGCAGAGCTGGAGGTGGCAGAGCTGAAGATGTTGAGATTCTCTTTGGGAGTGACAAGAATGGACAAGATTAGGAATGAACATATCAGAGGGACAGCTCAGGTGGGACGGTTTGGAGACAAAGTCAGAGAGGCGAGATTGAGATGGTTTGGACATGTGCAGAGGAGGGACCCAGGGTATATAGGGAGAAGGATGCTGAGGATGGAGCCACCAGGCAGGAGGAGAAGAGGGAGACCAAAGAGGAGGTTTATGGATGTGCTGAGAGAGGACATGCAGGTGGTTGGTGTGACAGAGGAAGATACAGAAGACAGGGTGAGATGAAAACGATCTGCTGTGACGACCCCTAACGGGAACAGCCGAAAGACGAAGAAGAAGAAGAAGAAGTCATCGCAGTTAGTTCTGAGGGGCATTTGTGGTGTCAACATCAACATAATGGGCTGCTCAGATGGTGGAGAGAGTGTGGCCTGATTCTGATGTCCCCATAAGTCATGACCCCTGAAACTCAGACTTAAATGGTGTCACCTGGAAAGTGACTGAGTGCAAGAAGTTGTACGCTTTCAAAATAGTACATAAGTATTCCCAGCCTTTGCCATGAATCTCAAAGTTGAGCTTAGGTGCCTTCATAGTGGCGTTGCACAGAGAAGAATTTCTTTCAACAAAATAGATCAAATCTATGCTTGAATCTCTGAAGTGCCTTCTGGCAAATTGTAGTTGACCTTTCAAGTGTTCTTTTTTTTTTTTTTTTTTTTGTAAAAAACCTTCTCTATACCACTTCACCATGAAGCTGTATAATTGGTGATGCGGAACTCAGAAATTGCACTATGCACAATTTCTTTAATCACAGCCACATAAGTCTACAACTTCTTCAGGGTTGTCTGGGTGTCTTTCCTCTCTAATCTCCTCCTTATACAGTCGCCCGGTGATTCCATAATTTTTGCCAGGGGTTGTATAAATAGGGATGAACACACTGAATTTTAATTGTTGTTGGTTTTTAAACTAGTTTGGGAGGTCCTGCAACTTCTAATGGTTTTTGCAGATTGCTTACACACATTCGCAAAATTTGGCTCACTGGGACAAAACTCTACACACAAGCAAGATAAAACACAACACTTGTAAAACTCCTCACAACTAGGTCAAAATGAAACTCTACAGTCAAAACCTAACAATCCCTTCTAAAAAAAAGTCATTCCAGCAACAAAATGATACACACATGCACCATTTTGGAACACTTTCAAATCAACAGCAACACTGATGTTTTACACAAAACACTGAAGTCAGTAGAATTTTTATTTACTTTCTCAAGAGTTGAATGTTACAGTATTTAGCAACAAAAGTGTTATTTCCCCATTTTGTTTGTCTTACAAGTACCTCAAGAAAGACAGAGTACTGTACAGTTCAAATTCAAAACAATGAAAACAAGTGTTCACAGTACTGTAGTTTACATACACGGTACAGTAACATCAGAATGATATTGCAGTGGACAGTATACTACCTACTGTGTGGTGGCTGAGGGTTGGGTCGACCCTTTGTCCAGCTTCCCTCAGTGTGAGGCCGTGGTTGATCACATGGTCCACCAAAGTTGCTTGAATTTCATCTGAAACATTTCTCCTAGGTGATCCCTGAGATACAGATTTGAACAAAAGCTCATGCAGTATTTGTGATTGACTGATGAAGTCACAAAGCGTGGGGGTCACCAGCCCTGTTCAGTGTTGTATAAAGTACCAGAAAATCACACTTAAGTAAAAGTACAGATACCCATTTAAAAAAATTACTTTGGTAGAAGTTCAAGTCATTGATTGAAATGCTACTCAAGTAAAAGTCTTAAAGTATCTAGTATTTATTGTACTTAAGTATGACAAGTAATGTACAACTAAATGTATTCAAGTATTGAAAGTAAAAGTACAAGTAAATGTTAATAATAAAAAACGGACTGATTTTTTTATATTACAAAGTTTATCTAGGCTTGTAAATGACTGGAAGTATTAGTCAAAATACTGAAAATTGTGCACATCACACAAAAACACTTCAGAAACAAAGTTTCAAAACCTAAATCAGAGTAGGCTACTCACTAGGTGTTATTTATTTCTATATGTATTTATTTATTTTCATTGTTACATGGTTTTATCTTTTCTGTTGTGTTTAGTTTCATTATGTTCTTTTTGTCTCTTTCTCTAAAATTGTATTTTAACTTATTAGAATAAATTATTAGTCTATTATTCTTGACTATTATTGTCTATTATGTAGACTATTATTGTTGTCGCTATAATATATGAATAAAAATAAATTTAAAAAATTACAATTTGACACTCTTACGACAAAGAACGCTGAGCCATTAATTAAACAGAAAACAAATCAACACAAACGTGCCGATGCGAACAGCTTAATGCTAACTTTAAGATTGAAAACGCCATAGACATGCTAACGCATTAGCATCGGTCCCGTTTGTAAGTTATAAAATACATCTATCAACTGTTTCAGAAGACCATAACAGGTCGGTTTAACATAAAAATATTAAATATTACTCACAGACATATACTCTTCAGGGTTTTAGCGGGGAAAAAATTAGGTTAAAGCGAAATAAAACAATCCATAAATCGTAGATCGAAGCACTGCTTCGATTGGTTCAAGGTTCAAAGCAAAGCTGCGCTGCAGAAAAGTTGATTACAGACCCGCTGCAGGTCTGTAATCAATGTAGAGAAATGATCATTTTCCTGACAAACACCCCCCAAGTGGCAACAGGTACATGCCTCATGACAAATCGGCCTGACTTTGTTGCAGTCACTAGTAATCAGTGGTGTCTCTGGGTGAAAACACAACTTTTTTCGTGTGTGTGTGTTTTCTTTTTTTTGTAACAAGTAACGGCATGGCGCATAGAAAATGTATCAGAGTAGAAGTATGCAATTAAGGTCGGAAATGTAGTGAAGTAAAAGTGAAAGTAAGCTGAATTTAAAAAACTCAAGTAAAGTACAAAGTCTCCCAAAACGTACTTAAGTACAGTAGTGAAGTATTTTTACTTCGTTACTATACAACACTGGCCCTGTTCCTGGAGAGCCCCTGCCCTGTATGTTTTGTACATCAACCTACTCAAGTCACACCTGTTTTTTGTTTTTTAAGTGGTGTCTTCCAGCTGTTGATTGGCTGAGCACACCTGATAGAGTTACAGTTTTTCTCAATTGATAAAACACTGTTCCTGAAAAATAGCACACATTTCCCAAACTACTGCACACTATTTCCCCAAAATAGGACGCAATTCACAAAGCACTGCACACTTGTGTCATAAGTGCACTTTATTGTCAAAATTAGAACACTCCAGTCAAAATGTGCACACAGTGATCAAAATTAGCACACTGCACTGCAAAATGCAAAACACTGTTCCCTCACTGTGTTGCCACATTAAGTGTAAAAAATGATGTAGTCTCCAAAAATGACAACTAGAATACAAATGCAACTCACAATTGAGTCAGAGGGGACCATTACAGTCCCTGACTGTACATTACAAAATCAGAAATAATCTTACAGCACAATATTGTTTACAGTACAGTTTACTGTATAACATTACAGTATTTACACCACATCTGCATCAATTCTGTCAGCTTGATTAGGCCACCGGACCTCATCAACATCACAAACTATACTTTCTCTGGCCAGGCAACGTGGAAAGAAAGACCTTGTGTGTCTGATCCAGCCCTGGTATGCATCAACAGACACATCATCACATGTTAAGTCCACTGACTGCAAAAGACTGTCATGAGTATATGGCTACCTTCCACCTCCACGCTGAAAAGAATTCCTCTATAGGAGAATATGGCGGCAGAAAAACAACAATAAACTGAGGGTTCATACCGAACCGTTCTCTAATCAGTAGCCCTCTATGAAAGCTTACATTGTCCCAGACAACAACAAAAGCAGTGTCTCTTTGGAAAACACCCAGTTGCACCTGTCCCATCAGGGCCTGACGAAGTCCATCTAAGAAAGTCTACAAACGCTGGGTGTTGTATGGGTCCAGGACTGCATGACGGTGAGTGACTCCAAAATTTACTTATTGCCGTGCAGAGGGTTACATTGCCCCCACGCTGACCTGGGATGTTGACTATAGCCCGCTGTCCAATGATGTTTCTTCCCCTCCTCCTCCTCTTGGCCAGGTTGATTTTAGTCTCATCCACATAGATGTATTCATGTGGCCCATCATCCGAGTCCAATTGAAAAACCCTCTGGAATAAACATACACAAGACAAATGGGTTAGTCATGTTTACTTCCTGTAATGCAAGAGCACTGGTGAATCTGAACTGTGCATTTGAATTTGTAAACAGCCTTTTTAGAACATTTCATTTCACAGTTCTATATGTATAGAATTGGCATAAGAGCACGATATATGATTCATATGATATGAAAGTGTAATTTTATATACGAGGTGTATTAGAAAAGTATCCGACCTTATTATTTTTTTCAAAAACCATACAACAATCATTTCCACATAAATTCAGCATTATTTCATAATAAAAGACAGGAGAGTGATCACAGCGTGACAGCAGTATGTCTGAGTCTGACTCTCTGAGTCTGATTCTCTACACCCAAAGCGATCAAGGGGAATAATGTGATTGTTAACCATCAGATGACAATGTAAAACCTCTTAAATCATTCTAAAGTCTGTTTTAAGCAAAAACAAAGTGATAATCGGTGAAACACTGCTGACGCTTTGAAATGACGTCAGTGCAGCAGCACGTCAGACTCAGACGTGTAGGTTTTTGGTTACAGGCATATTAAAAAGAGTAGATGCCATATCAACCATGACTGCCTATTGGTGATGATGAGCCGTGGGGCCACCATCTTGGCCCGTTCATCTGTCCACTCCACTCAGTGCTGTTTGGCAGCGCAATGAAGTGTCAGCGCATTTAGTCCATCGTAGGGAGGTGATGGTCTAGTGGTTAAAGTATTGGGCTTGAGACCAGAGGATCCTCGGTTCAAATCCCAGCCTGAACAGAAAATCACTAAGGGTCCTTAGGCAAGGTACTTAATCCTCTAGTTGCTGTGTAGTGGGCACCTTATATAGCAGCATCCTCGCATCAGGGGATTGAGGCAGAATTGCGTCACACATCTGGCCACAATCGGGAAATATTGACTGGCGGTCTGAAGACCAACGGATGGCAGTCTGTGAACATCTCCATATTTGGTCCCATTTGCTCGGCTGTCCCACGTGTGTTGCACATGATCAGAACAATCTTGGCACCATTGAGATGGGACGCACATCTGAAGGCGGTCTATATGCAGTTTTTGCATCATCTGATCGCAGTGTAAACATCAAAACAGCATTTGAAACGATCTGATCGCGGTTGATTGAGCTCTGAGATTGATCGGTCACAGCAAAGCCTGCCAGCATGTGGTGGGATCTCCACCTCCACTGGACCCCAACCAGGGAGGGCAAAGGAAATGTTGATATGTAATAACATGTATGTGGCACACATTCATCATATACAGTGAATGTGAATAGCGCGCTATCAGACCGAAAGTACCATGTGCCGCTGCACCTCTCAGTGGTCTTACGCACAGTAATGTGTCATAGCGCACGTCAGGAACCGAGCTGAATGGATCTCACCGCTGTAATACATGTTATTACCTGATCACCATCTAAACTTATAAGAGGTGTGATGTGAAACTGTATCCCAGGCTGTGACAATGTTATTAAACATGAAACTCACCTCTAGCATGAAACCAGGACAGCGCAGAGCACACAGGATCCAAACCACAGCCTGTGGTGATAATCCTCTCACCCGGCTGCTGTGTGCTGCAAATAACCACACAAAAATTAAATCCCATGTGATAATCCAACCTACATCACAGTGTGCAGAGTTGTGTTGTGCTCCTGGAGTAAGCAAAAAAAGAAAAAAGAAAAGTTTGCTGGAAAGGCTGTGTCTGACGCATGATGTGACACTGTTGCAAACTAGAGTCCCTTAATTGACAGCGTGGCGTCAACTCAGAACAAGGCGCCATTTTGGTTCTAACTGCGCTGAACTACTGAATGAACCTTTTTTGTTTTCAACATTTTTAAAAATCATTTAACCACATACAGCAACACATCCAGGTACAGGTGCTATCAAAATAAATATAAAAACAGTCAAGCTATCAAACTTACATAAATGTACCATTTATGATGATTTATGTAATTAATGTAAAGCCTGATTTATGCAGCTGCAGCCCTGTAACTCCATGTCATGTAATGACATGCATGACAGTTTTAAAGTTCTCTGTCTCTGGATTATGCTTTATTCTGGACTAATTTGACCCTCAACAAGCTCTTCTTTCTACAATCATCACCTCCAAATCAATGGTAACCTGTACATTTTCCTCTTTTACCGACTTCGTGCTGCAAATGTGCGGACTTTTCTGATCTGTTTGTAATCAGCGTGCACACTGTAAAAACTATTAAAATATGTCCGATTGTTCTGTCTGAGTTATTTTCATTAGTTACTTCATCCAAACCATCAACATGTTTATTGGACCCCATTCCTGCCAGGCTGCTCAAGGAAGTCCTACCATTATTTAATGCTTCGATCTTAAATATGATCAATCTATCTTTGTTAGTTGGCTATGTACCACAGGCCTTTAAGGTGGCAGTAATTAAACCATTACTTAAAAAGCCATCACTTGACCCAGCTATCTTAGCTAATTATAGGCCAATCTCCAACCTTCCTTTTCTCTCAAAGATTCTTGAGAGGGTAGTTGTAAAACAGCTAACTGATCATCTGCAGTGGAATGGTCTATTTGAAGAGTTTCAGTCAGGTTTTAGAATTCATCATAGTACAGAAACAGCATTAGTGAAGGTTACAAATGATCTTCTTATGGCTTCGGACAGTGGACTTATCTCTGTGCTTGTTCTGTTGGACCTCAGTGCTGCTTTTGATACTGTTGACCATAAAATTTTATTACAGAGATTAGAGCATGTCATAGGTATTAAAGGCACTGCGCTGCGGTGGTTTGAATCATATTTGTCTAATAGATTACAATTTGCTCATGTAAATGGGGAATCTTCTTCACAGACTAAAGTTAATTATGGAGTTCCACAAGGGTCTGTGCTAGGACCAATTTTATTCACTTTATACATGCTTCCCTTAGGCAGTATTATTAGACGGTATTGCTTAAATTTTCATTGTTACGCAGATGATACCCAGCTTTATCTATCCATGAAGCCAGAGGATACACACCAATTAGCTAAACTGCAGGATTGTCTTACAGACATAAAGACATGGATGACCTCTAATTTCCTGCTTTTAAACTCAGATAAAACTGAAGTTATTGTACTTGGCCCCACAAATCTTAGAAGCATGGTGTCTAACCAGATCGTTACTCTGGATGGCATTTCCCTGATCTCTAGTAATACTGTGAGAAATCTTGGAGTCATTTTTGATCAGGATATGTCATTCAAAGCGCATATTAAACAAATATGTAGGACTGCCTTTTTGCATTTACGCAATATCTCTAAAATCAGAAAGGTCTTGTCTCAGAGTGATGCTGAAAAACTAATTCATGCATTTATTTCCTCTAGGCTGGACTATTGTAATTCATTATTATCAGGTTGTCCTAAAAGTTCCCTAAAAAGCCTTCAGTTGGTTCAGAATGCTGCAGCTAGAGTACTGACGGGGACTAGCAGGAGAGAGCATATCTCACCCGTGTTGGCCTCTCTTCATTGGCTTCCTGTTAATTCTAGAATAGAATTTAAAATTCTTCTTCTTACTTATAAGGTTTTGAATAATCAGGTCCCATCTTATCTTAGGGACCTCGTAGTACCATATTACCCCATTAGAGAGCTTCGCTCTCAGACTGCGGGCTTACTTGTGGTTCCTAGGGTTTGTAAGAGTAGAATGGGAGGCAGAGCCTTCAGCTTTCAGGCTCCTCTCCTGTGGAACCAGCTCCCAATTCGGATCAGGGAGACAGATACCCTCTCTACTTTTAAGATTAGGCTTAAAACTTTCCTTTTCGCTAAGGCTTATAGTTAGGGCTGGATCGGGTGACCCTGGACCATCCCTTGGTTATGTTGCTTTAGACGTAGACTGTGGGGGGGTTCCCATGATGCACTGTTTCTTTCTCTTTTTGCTCCGTATGCATCACTCTGCATTTAATCATTAGTGATCGATCTCTGCCCCCCTTCTCGGCATGTCTTTTTCCTGGTTCTTTCCCTCAGCCCCAACCAGTCTCAGCAGAAGACTGCCCCTCCCTGAGCCTGGTTCTGCTGGAGGTTTCTTCCTGTTAAAAGGGAGTTTTTCCTTCCCACTGTGGCCAAGTGCTTGCTCATAGGGGGTCGTTTTGACCGTTGGGGTTTTTGGTGGTTATTGTGTGGCCTTGCCTTGCAATATGGAGTGCCTTGGGGCAACTGTTTGTTGTGATTTGGCGCTATATAAAAAAAAAAGTTGAGTTGAGTTGAGTTGAAAGAGCTAAAGTAGAAAAGTGTCAAATCACAGCATTTTGTGTCTGATTTAACAGGTGCACGTCAGGCTGCGGGTCCAAGTCTGAACACGGTTTGAAAAAATAAACAGTCGATTTTTTTAATCACAGAAATGACTCTGGTCCCACTTTGCTCAAATCGGCAAGTGTCAGAGCTGAACTTTAATTTGTACCTCTGATACTGTGCACATCCAGACTGCTTGGGGTTTTTAATGGAAATACATTGCGATTGGACGAGACATTTTATCTGATGTGAGGGAAAAATCTGTTATATACGGTGTTTATTACATGGAAAACAATACAAAAAATTTTTTGTCCGGTGACTGTGACTATCTGATTTACACAATGACAGTTTAGGTGAGTTTTACTGTACATGGGACTGAACAATAAAGTGACCTCTCAAAGCTTTGATGATGATGTCAGCTTCCATCCCACACGCTGACTTTATTTTCCCAAATTTTTCTTCTGTTGGGATCTGAAGGGAATCTGTACATCTTGAAGCCCTTGTTGTGTCTACAGTTCTATTTGCACAGCAACCCAACCTTTTCAACAAATAAATCAATAAAATAGCTGGATTTACATACAGTTTAACAGCGAACACTATTTTGGAACCAAGATGCCACCGTGAGTCATGTGACTGTTTTTTTTCCGACTCATCATGGTGCCACTTCCTCAATTAAGGCACACGACTGCAAACTTTCAGCAAAAGTGCCCAGTGGCACGCGCACATGGGTGCCCTGCACACACGCGCACATAGGTGCCCCGCCCACACATGCACGTGCACGCATGCCACTGGACATCTTTGCTGAAAGTTTGCTGACAGTGGGCCTAGCAGTCACACCGTGCGTCAGATGCAGTTTTGATACATATGGTGTGAGGGCGGTCCATACGTTGGTTGTACGTACCAGCAGGTACTGTGCAAAGGGAGGAACACAGCACTCCCTCCCACTCCGGTCCCGTGTTTGCCATCCAGGCGTTTGGACATCGGGCAGTCTGCAGCACCTTTTATGGCCCCCTGACAGCAGTCTGTGTCATCTACCTGTTGTCTAAATATGCTCTGGATGCCATCGTGCAGATGTGGATGAGGTCATCTGGATGCGTTGATACTGCTGACCACGCCTCTTTTCTTCCCGATTGCATCTGATTATGGCAGTTTTTGCCGTTTCGGCCTGGTTCCTGCTCATTCATGCAATGTGTGACAGGGGCTTTACTTTAATGGATAATTGCAGTCAGAAATGCACTTTATTATTTATCTGCAAATGGCTGCTTACACTGGCATACAGCATAGCGTTAATGAAATCTATGGTATTTGGTTTTATAGTCTCTATGTGCACAAACTGATTATAACTTACAGATGTGCTAGAAAGTATTTCACTACACTAGCCAATAGGATGTGTTCCAGTCCTAGTCCCGGACAAGCCCCCAATTTATGTTATGACCGGGTCTAGGGGTGAACCAAGACATAACATAAAAATGACTCCCCCACTCCCAAGGATGACCAGACTTCCAAGACTGCAGTCCAAAATACAACAAATTTATTATTCTTAAATAAAACTTCAGGATGATTAAAAAGGCCTTGCCTTACAATATAAAGCGCCTTGGGGCAACTGTTTGTTGTGATTTGGCGCTATATAAATAAAATTGATTGAATTGATTGATTCACAGGTCGAAGCAGTGCTTCGGTCTACGATTCGTGGATTTTATTTCGCTTTAACCTAATTTTCCCCCGCTAAAACCCTGAAGAGCATATGTCTGTGAGTAATATTTAATATTTTTATGTTAAACCGAACTGTTATGGTCTTCTGAAACAGTTGATGTATTTTATAACTTAAAAACGGGACCGATTCTAACGCGTTAGCATGTCCATGGCGTTTTCAATGTTAAAGGTAGCATTAAGCTGTTCGCATCAGCACGTTTGTGTTGATTTGTGTTCGTTGTTGTAAAAGAGTCAAATTGTAATTTTTTTTATTTATTTTTATTCATATATTATAGCAACAACAATAGTCTACATAATAGACAATGATAGTCAATAATAATAGACTAATAATGTTACAATACAATTTTAGAGAAAGAGACAAAAATAACCTAATGAAACAAAACACAACAGAAAAGATAAAACCATGTAACAATGAAAATAAATAAATACATATAGAAATAAATAATTGTTTCCTGTGAACACTAGTGAGTAGCCTACTCTGGTTTAGGTTTTGTTTCTGAAGTGTTTTTGTGTGATGTGCACAATTTTCAGTACTTTGACTAATACTACCAGTCATTTACAAGCCTAAACTTTTATAAAAAAAAAAATCAGTCCGTTTTTGATTATTAACATTTACTTGTACTTTTAGTTTCAATACTTGAGTACATTTAGTTGTACATTACTTGTCATACTTAAGTACAATAAATACTAGATACTTTAAGACTTTTACTTGAGTAGCATTTCACTCAGTGACTTGAACTTCTACCAGTCATTTTTTAAATGGGTATCTGTACTTTTACTTAATTTTCCGGTACTTTATACAACACTGGATGAGCTGTGCCGTGTACGCAATCACTCACATGCAGTGTTTTTTAATTGTTTGCACAATATTTATATACGTGGCTTATAATTCAAATAATCAATGAAATTTCTGACAAATCCATACTTGGCTCATTATTCATGGCTTTATTATTTGGTGGAACCAGGGCTTAATTCTGTTTGAACCATTTTGCTGCTTCATTCAGACGGGAACCAAATCAGTGGGTGTTTATGTGTTTGCAGGAGGTGTGCGCTCGTGTAAGTGCACTCCTGTTTCTCATGCACATCAGAGAGGTTAACGGTGGTTGGTTTGAACAGTTAAAACACCACAATGACGACACCCACGCTGGAATAAATGCATAGTTTATGTCATATCAGTAGATACAGTCAAACAAAGATACTGCAGCCTAAATTCAGAACAGGAACTGAGGTACAACAGTGATTATTTCTGCTTCTTCTGAGGCACTGCAGGATAAAAGTTGCTCGGAAAAAGTAAACGTATTCCACCAGCTGAGCGTGTGCTGAACGGTGGCTTTGGATTTCCTACAGCAACAAGCTAAAGGACAGCACAGGATAGGCTGCATGTGCTGCAGTACCACCTTTAGTTCCTCTAGATACCTGAAGAAAAACAGCAAGAAAAGTCAAGCATAAAGAAAGTGACGTTAGTGCAGAACAGAAGAGGATGTTCAGGCTGCTGGAGGTCCACACGTCCAGCTGTTCCTCCAGCAGGAGTCCTGTGGTTCCTCTGGAGATACAGGGTTCCTATGATGTCTTCAGGGTTCATGGTGGTGTCTCTCAGCTGATTACTTCTTGAGGCTGCGCTGTGACTTGGAGGCAGTTGTTCTGGGGCTGCTGCCGGATCTGGGTGGTGGTTCAGTGGTTCTTGATGGGATGAAGTACTCCTGAGAGAGTTCCGGGGTTCAAGACAGCACCCTTTGATGGTTGTTTTTTTTCTGTAGGAGAGCACTAAGATCCCTGTGAAGAAGCGCAAACTAAAGGCCATAAGCGGTTTTCAGAAGAATACACATGCTAAACATTCCAACTGGAGCTCTGCTCTGTGGGACCAGAAAGCACTGAAGAGAATTTCTGTGTGGACTGAGGTTCTGGCTAAAGCTCGAAAGATAAACGGCCCCAAGCTCACCTGTGTTCCATCTGTCCAATCTGTCCACATTAGAGCCACAATGGGTCCACATTCTGCCCACAGTGTGCCCAGAGTGTTTCCACATTCTGAACACAGTGTGTCCACATGACAGCCACAGTGTGTCCACATTCTATACAAATTGTGTCGATTTTCAGCCCAGTGTCCACAATAGACCCACAGTGTGTTCACATTCTGCCCACATTACAGCCACAGTGTGTCCACATTACAGCCACAGTGTGTCCACATTCTGCCCACATTACAGCCAGTGTGTCCACATTACAGCCACAGTGTGTCCACATTCTGCCCACATTACAGCCACAGTGTGTCCACATTACAGCCACAGTGTGTCCACATTCTGCCCACATTACAGCCACAGTGTGTCCACATTCTGCCCATATTACAGCCACAGTGTGTCCACATTACAGCCACAGTGTGTCCACATTCTGTCCATATTAGACCCAATGTGTTCACATTCTGTCCAGTGTGTCCACATTCCGTCCAGAGTGTGTCCACATTCTGTCCATATTAGACCCACAGTGTGTTCACATTCCGCCCAGAGTGTGTTCACATTCTGTCCAGAGTGTGTCCACATTCTGCCCAGAGTGTGTTCACAATCTGTCCAGAGTGTGTCCACATTCTGCCCAGAGTGTGTCCACATTCTGTCCAGTGTGTCCACATTCTGCCCACAGTGTGTTCACATTCTGCCCAGTGTGTCCACATTCTGTCCAGAGTGTGTCCACATTCTGCCCAGTGTGTCCACATTCTGTCCAGAGTGTGTCCACATTCTGCCCAGTGTGTCCACATTCTGTCCAGACTGTGTTCACATTCTGCCCAGAGTGTCCACATTCTGTCCAGAGTGTGTCCACATTCTGCCCAGAGTGCATCCACATTCTGTCCAGAGTGTGTCCACATTCTGCCCAGAGTGCATCCACATTCTGCCCAGAGTGTGTCCACATTCTGCCCAGTGTGTCCACATTCTACCCAGAGTGTGGCCACATTCTGCCCAGAGTGTGGCCACATTCTGCCCAGAGTGTGGCCACATTCTGTCCACATTAGACCCACAGTGTGTCTACATTAGACCCACAGTGCATCCACATTCTGTCCACATTAGACCCACAGTGCGTCCACATTCTGTCCACATTAGACCCACAGTGTGTCCACATTCTGTCCACATTAGACCCACAGTGTGTCTACATTAGACCCACAGTGCATCCACATTCTGTCCACATTAGATCCACAGTGTGTCCACATTCTGTCCATATTAGACCCACAGTGTATTCACATTCTGTTCAGTGTGTCCACATTCCTCCCAGAATGTGTCCACATTCCGCCCAGAGTGTTCATATTCCGTCCAGAGTGTGTCCACATTCCGCCCAAAGTGTGTCCGCATTCTGCCCAGAGTGTGTCCGCATTCTGCCCAGAGTGTGTCCGCATTCTGCCCAGAGTGTGTCCACATTCTGCCCAGAGTGTGTTCACATTCTGCCCAGAGTGTGTCCACATTCTGTCCAGTGTGTCCACATTCCTCCCAGAGTGTGTCCACATTCCACCCAGAGTGTGTTCACATTCCGTCCAGAGTGTGTCCACATTCTGCCCAGAGTGTGTCCACATTCCTCCCAGTGTGTCCACATTCCGCCCAGTGTGTTCACATTCTGTCCAGAGTGTGTTCACATTCCGTCCAGAGTGTGTCCACATTCTTGCCCAGAGTGTGTCCACATTCCGTCCAGAGTGTGTTCACATTCCGTCCAGAGTGTGTCCACATTCTGCCCAGATTGTGTTCACATTCTGTCCACATTAGATCCACAGTGTGTTCACATTCTGTCCATATTAGACCCACAGTGTATTCACATTCTGTCCAGTGTGTCCACATTCCTCCCAGAGTGTGTTCACATTCCGTCCAGTGTGTCCACATTCCGGCCAGAGTGTGTTCACATTCTGTACAGAGCATGTCCACATTCTGCCCACAGTGTGTCCACATTCCGGCCAGAGTGCATCCACATTCTGCCCAGAGTGTGTCCACATCAGGTCCACAGTCTGTCCACAGATCTTCAACATTCCAAACTCTGGTGTAGTCTCCATCCTGTCTGTGCACACACACACACACAGACACACACAGAGTTACAGATGCAGAGTCATCATCCAATACTGGGGATGTGGTCGGTGCTGTTCGGTGCGTTGGTGCTCGTGGTGTTGTGTGCGTCCGGTGTCCAGAAAAAGACGTAGTAAATGGCCAGAATTAGTCCGGTCACAGACACGCACAGGAAATAAGCAATGGCCATGGCCACTTTGACCCAGATCTTGGCGGACATGCTGGCGTGTTTGGCCCGCAGCAGCTCTCCGGGGTAACTCGGCCTCCGCTTCATGTCCCCGTTCAGCTGCTCCGCACTCGCACACGCGTGACTGGCAGCTGCTTTCATCTCGCTTCAGGTGGGATCCTGCAGCAGAGCGTTCATCTGAGTCCACTCTGCTCCTCAGTCTCCTCTCTGCTCCTCCTCAGACTCCTCTCTGCTCCTCCTCAGACTCCTCTCTGCTCCTTAGACTCCTCTCTGCTCCTCCTCAGTCTCCTCTCTGCTCCTCCTCAGTCTCCTCTCTGCTCCTCCTTAGACTCCTCTCTGCTCCTCCTCAGACTCCTCTCTGCTCCTCCTCAGACTCCTCTCTGCTCCTTAGACTCCTCTCTGCTCCTCCTCAGTCTCCTCTCTGCTCCTCCTTAGACTCCTCTCTGCTCCTCCTCAGACTCCTCTCTGCTCCTCCTCAGACTCCTCTCTGCTCCTTAGACTCCTCTCTGCTCCTCCTCAGTCTCCTCTCTGCTCCTCCTTAGACTCCTCTCTGCTCCTCCTCAGACTCCTCTCTGCTCCTTAGACTCCTCTCTGCTCCTCCTCAGTCTCCTCTCTGCTCCTTAGACTCCTCTCTGCTCCTCCTCAGTCTCCTCTCTGCTCCTCCGTGTCCGCGCGCGCGGGACAAACTGAACTCGGTGTGAGGCTGCCTACATCCGGACGGGACGCTGTCAAGGTCGACAGAGTAAAGCACACAACAGCCTGTTGATATTTTCAGAGTTAACCGAATTTGTGTATTTGTTTTAGGAAGCCATAAAGCATCAGGCCGGTTGTAGAATGGACCACACCAAACTAAATTAGGATAAAAAGGGTCAAACAAAGTAATGCATTAAAATAAAAGAAAACATTTGTACAGTTTTACACATTTTCTACAAAGTGCTGAAGAGTAACAAGAAAAGAAATCCCCCTAAATTTACAGTGCAACACCACACAGTAGTTATTCTGTTATTCTTTGGCCCTGCAGCCAATTTTAATCTAATCTGAACCACTTAAAGTGACAAAACAATCATGGCATACAAATGGATGAAAATCTTTCCAGAGCAGTAGTTTAGGGCACTGAGTTGTGTGTAAAGATTACACAAGGCTCAAAATTTTAAAATGCTGCAATCAAGAAAAAAAAAGTGCTGCATTATTTTTGTGATCGTGCACTTATTTTGAAGGGAAACCAGCGCCCTTTGTGGTGTGCCTGTGCCTAACTTGACGCAGTTTGACCAAAAGGAGAGGCTCAAAGTGCGCAAACGTCCCGCTGCAGAAGGCAGCGAAGGAGACAGGGACAAAACCGCAGACGTTTGTTTGTCCTGCAGCCTGCAGAAAGCTTCCAGGAAAATCACAAGAAGGCTGCGGCGCTGCAGGAGCCTTAGATTCTCATTCTGCGCTTTAAAACCCGCTGCGGACACGATAAACGACTGTTGTCATTGTTTGCACCTCTGACTGCTGTGAGGAAGCACGTTAGACACTTTATACTTCACGATGTCTGAAACAAACTTTTCTTCATTCTTTCTTTACTCTATTTTAAAAAAATAGATTTCACTTACACACACACGCACACACACACACACACATAGACCAGACCACAATGGACTAGGATCCGACCAAAAGCCAAGGTACATAGAGTTCCATAAATCTCCATGAGATCGTCCCAGAGAGGAACCATTTATGAATGAAACCTCTCATTAAGTTTCCTCAGAGAGCTTAGTGGTAGAGGTGGGCGGATCGTTCCTAATATCGATAATATCGATACCAACGCTGGTATTGATATTGAATGATCCTCATGTAAAAAGATCGATGCTCAAGCTTTTTTTCTCTCCCGCACGCACTGACTGCTGCGCACGCAGATTCATCAAAGTCTACTCTCTGTCTGTAAGAGCAGTGCTGCGCTGTGTCACACAA
The DNA here is from genome assembly GCF_902500255.1 of Thalassophryne amazonica. Lineage (NCBI taxonomy): Eukaryota > Metazoa > Chordata > Actinopteri > Batrachoidiformes > Batrachoididae > Thalassophryne > Thalassophryne amazonica. The sequence goes on from NC_047106.1 coordinate 137,124,532, forward strand.
CACAGAGCAGCGCACCCTTGTGGTTTGTCAGCCCTCTATCTCAGGAGATGTTGTTTTAAGTTGTGTTGTGATATTTTTTTAAACAAAAATGTTGATTGTGATAATAAAGTATTTTGTTGTCATGTACAACGTTTGGCAAAATTCTGTCCTAGGTCTTTTGTATCCTTTGGATCTATGAAGCTTAAATATGAAAAAATATCGGTATCGATATTGGCGATACTGGGCCTGTATTTACTTGGTATCGGATCAATACCAAAATTCCCGGTATTGCCCACCTCTACTTAGTGGTGCAGCTAAAATTTCCTTTAAAAAATTGTTCATTTTGTGATAAAAGCATGGAATTTGGCACAGATATTCTAAATTAACTAATGTTTATTTTCAAATATGGAGCCATCCCGGAGGTGACCTCTAATCAATCAATCAATCAATTTTTTTATATAGCGCCAAATCACAACAAACAGTTGCCCCAAGGCGCTTTATATTGTAAGGCAAGGCCATACAATAATTATGTAAAACCCCAACGGTCAAAACGACCCCCTGTGAGCAAGCACTTGGCTACAGTGGGAAGGAAAAACTCCCTTTTAACAGGAAGAAACCTCCAGCAGAACCAGGCTCAGGGAGGGGCAGTCTTCTGCTGGGACTGGTTGGGGCTGAGGGAGAGAACCAGGAAAAAGACATGCTGTGGAGGGGAGCAGAGATCGATCACTAATGATTAAATGCAGAGTGGTGCATACAGAGCAAAAAGAGAAAGAAACAGTGCATCATGGGAACCCCCCCAGCAGTCTACGTCTATAGCAGCATAACTAAGGGATGGTTCAGGGTCACCTGATCCAGCCCTAACTATAAGCTTTAGCAAAAAGGAAAGTTTTAAGCCTAATCTTAAAAGTAGAGAGGGTGTCTGTCTCCCTGATCTGAATTGGGAGCTGGTTCCACAGGAGAGGAGCCTGAAAGCTGAAGGCTCTGCCTCCCATTCTACTCTTACAAACCCTAGGAACTACAAGTAAGCCTGCAGTCTGAGAGCGAAGCGCTCTATTGGGGTGATATGGTACTACTATTCAGACGGCTTTCAGTGATGATCCTATGGGCATCACACAGATTAAGGAGTGGTACAACCGGTTTAAAGACGCCCGCACAACGGTGGAGAGCGCGCCGCGCTCTGGTCGGCCATCAACATGCTCAGATGACCAGATAATTTCCAAAGTGAACACTGTGGTGATGTGGGACTGTCGTGTGACTATCCGAGAAATTGCAGAAGAGGTGGACATCAGCACTTTTTTGGCACATTCCACTGTGACAGAAGATTTGGCCGTGAAAAGAGTGGCTGTGAAAATCATGCCGATGGCTTCAGCACAAAGCTGCCGACAGCGGAACTAAAGCGCCTTTGTGTTGAAGTCTCATAGGACATGCTGTGACATGCCCACCTCTTCCACAATTTCTCAGATAGTCACATGACTGAAAAGTCACAGAAAGCCGTCTGAATCATCTGAATGGTTTCCACCTGGCTGTCGCCCAGTTTCTGGCAAAATTTGATGAGGTGCTGCTCCAGTCATTCCATCTTTTTCCTTGGAATGAAAAAACACCAAGCGCACGACACACACCTCACACAAAGGCTGCTTACCAGAAATTGATGCAATCGACAGGCGTGAAAAAGTTCACGCATGCGCAAGACGGTTCAAGGTTTGCTCATGCAAGCACACGTGATTCAAATCCATCAGGTTTTTGAAAAAAATAAAAAGGTCCGATACTTTTCTAACAGACCTTGTATGTCACATGTCATAGAATCCAATGGACATCTGTCAGGAATTTTCAAAATATCATCAATTATTAATGTCTTTGCTTTCATTTGCTGTCTTTGATTTTGTCTTTGATCTCTTTCTCCATATACACATTTATATACATGTGTTTCAATTCAATATCAGTGATTTTCATTTTAATATTACTCTCTTTTTGTTAATCAGTGTATTGCTAAAGTGGTTATATTCACTACATTGATTGATTGATACATATATATTCACTAGATTCAGTGAACTGTTTAAGTAATTGTTAAACTTTGGCTCAGTGAGAGGGCAGACTGTTTTGCTGAGATCATGTTTTTGCTGAGCACAGATGTACGTTTTAATTAACAGTCCAGCCTTAAGCAGGGAGCGGTGTGACCTGTGTATTAGTTCAGGGTTATGCTGTTTACTTCGTGAGACTGGAGGCTTAAAGCTGTTGTGTGGGCCGCCAGAAGAGGAGGTACTGCTGGCCCACCACCAGAGGGCGCCCTGCCTGAAGTGCGGGCTTCAGGCACGAGAGGGCGCTGCCGCCTCCAGGAACAAGCCGTGGTGACAGCTGTCACCCATCAACCATGACAGCTGTCACTGATCATCTACTCCACATCTGGAATAAAAGCAGGAAGACACCTCCACCACATTGCCGAGATATCATCTTCATCAAGAGGTAATATCCTCAGCCTTTGTGGTAATTTTCTAAATCTATCTATTGTGGGTGTTTGCAGGAGTACCGGTCCTTAGTTTGTGGAGGCTGTGCAGGACGGCACTCTTTTTCCTCTGAGGGATCGCTGCAACACGTATTGAGTGAGAGGTGGAGGTGGAATTCCCACCATGATTGTTACTGGGTGTACACACACCCACACTTGACTGTTTTTGTTTTCTGCCAGCAGTACCAGATCCGACACACCGAGACGGTGGCCACCTGGGGACTTCGGGACTTGGCGGCTCCAGTATCCCTCGGGTTCGGTGGCGGTGGAAATCGTGTGGTTCCGGTTCGTCTCCAGACGGGCGTCTCCTATCGTCGAGCCTGCCCACACGACACCTTTATTAATTGACTTGTGTACATTCTGTAATCTGCTGTGTTTGGTTGTGACGTTCACAACAGTAAAGTGTTCCAATTTAACTCCTTCCATTGTCCGTTCATTTACGCCCCCTGTTGTGGGTCCGTGTCACTACACTTTCCCAACAGGATATCTCGGCCAGCGTCATGGACTCCGAGGGGTGTCACCCGGCTGTTGAACGACCAATGGGAGAGCAGGGAGCGCAGGCGTCTGCAGGAGGCGTGATTGGTGAGCTGCAGCACATTCTCACCGCCTTTACGGCTCGGTTGGATCAAATGACCGAGCAAAACATCCTCCTGAACCGCAGGGTGGAGGCTCTCTCCGCGCAGGTGGCGGCGAGCGCTCAGGGCGCTGCTGCAGCTCCTCTTCCTGCCGACCCTGTGCAGGATATGAACGTTCCAGTGGTGGTTCAACAACCCCTCCCACCATCCCCTGAAGCATACATAAGCCCTCCTGAGCCGTACGGAGATTATGTGGAGACGTGCGCGGACTTTCTCATGCAGTGTTCACTTGTCTTCGCACAACGTCCCGTCATGTACGCGTCAGATGCTAGTAAAATAGCTTATGTGATTGCTCTGCTTCGGGGTAAGGCACGCGCCTGGGCTACGGCGCTCTGGGAACAGAACTCACGGTTGTTATCAGCATACACTGGGTTTGTGGGGGAGTTCAGAACAGTGTTTGATCACCCTAACAGAGGAGAGACCGCTTCAACAATGCTGCTGTCAATGCGACAGGGGCGCCGGTGTGCAGCCGAATATGCAGTCGACTTCCGCATCGCGGCTGCGAGGTCCGGCTGGAATGACGTTGCGCTCCGCGCCGCCTTCATAAACGGACTGTCATTGGTCCTGAAGGAGCATCTAGTAGCTAAGGAGGAACCGCGGGATTTAGATGGGCTTATCGATCTCGTTATACGGTTAGACAATCGGTTGGAGGAACGCCGTCGGGAGTGAGGCGAAGGACGTGGCCGGATACGCGCCGTCCCTCTCCCTTCCGGGTTCAAAAAGGGGCCGCCCTCCCCACGCTCCACAGCCACAGCGCTCTGTGGGGCAACAGCTCCCCCTGCTGACGTTGTTAGGGAAACGCACAGGGCCAAAATGAGGAGGCTGATCCGCGGGGAGTGTTTTCTCTGCAGCTCAAAGGAGCACACACAGAAAAACTGCCCCAAACGGCCACAACAACAACCGCCCTCAGAGACTGGGCTTAGGGGGGGTCAAAACATTCACGTGAGACACACACAGATTGCCACATGACTCCCAGTTACAATCCTGAGCGGGGATTTAACCCTTCAAGCCCCAGCAATGGTGGACACGGGGTCAGAAGGGAATTTGCTAGACAGCAGATGGGCAAGGGAGGTAGGGCTCCCTCTGGTGGCGCTTCCTTCGCCATTGCAGGTGCGGGCACTAGATGGCACCCTCCTCCCTTTAATCACACACAAGACACAACCAGTAACTCTGGTGGTGTCTGGAAACCATCGGGAGGAGATTGAGTTTTTTGTAACTCCTACCTCCCACGTGATTTTGGGCTTCCCATGGATGTTGAAGCACAATCCCCGGATTGATTGGCCGTCTGGGGTGGTGGTTCAGTGGAGCGAAACCTGCCATCGGGTGTGTTTAGGATCCTCGGTTCCTCACGGTTTACAGGCTAAGGAGGAGGTCAAAGTCCCTCCCAATCTGACGGCAGTGCCGGTTTAGTACCACGATCTTGCTGACGTCTTCAGCAAGGATCTGGCACTCACCCTTCCCCCGCACCGTCCGTATGATTGTGCCATTGATTTGGTTCCAGGCGCTGAGTTCCCGTCCAGCAGGCTGTACAACCTCTCACGACCTGAACGCGAATCAATGGAGACCTACATCCGGGACTCATTAGCTGCCGGGCTGATCCAGAACTCCACCTCCCCGATGGGGGCAGGTTTCTTTTTTGTGGGCAAGAAAGATGGCGGACTCCGTCCATGCATTGATTACAAGGGGGCTGAATGAGATTACGGTTCGCAACCGATACCCGTTGCCATTGTTGGATTCCGTGTTCACCCCCCTGCATGGAGCCAAAATCTTTACTAAGCTGGATCTTAGAAATGCGTATCACCTGGTTCGGATCCGGAAGGGAGACGAATGGAAGACGGCATTTAACACCCCGTTAGGTCACTTTGAGTACCTGGTCATGCCGTTCGGCCTCACCAATGCCCCCGCGACGTTCCAAGCCTTGGTTAACGACGTCTTGCGGGACTTCCTGCACCGATTCATCTTCGTATATCTGGATGATATTCTCATCTTTTCTCCGGATCCTGAGACCCATGTCCAGCATGTACGTCAGGTCCTGCAGCGGTTATTAGAGAACCAACTGTTTGTGAAGGGCGAGAAGTGCGAGTTTCACTGCACGTCTTTGTCCTTCCTGGGGTTTATCATCTCCTCTAACTCCGTCGCCCCTGATCCGGCCAAGGTTGCGGCGGTGAGAGATTGGCCCCAACCGGCAAGCCGTAGGAAGCTGCAACAGTTCCTCGGCTTCGCTAATTTCTATAGGAGGTTCATTAAGGGCTACAGTCAGGTAGTTAGCCCCGTGACAGCCCTGACCTCTCCAAAAGTCCCCTTCACCTGGTCGGATCGGTGCGAAGCCGCGTTCAAGGAGTTGAAACGACGGTTCTCTACTGCGCCAGTTTTGGTGCAGCCCGACCCTAGCCGCCAGTTCGTGGTTGAAGTGGACACCTCTGACTCAGGGATAGGAGCTGTGCTATCCCAGAGCGGAGAGACCAATAAGGTTCTTCACCCGTGTGCCTACTTTTCTCGCAGGTTGACCCCAGCTGAACGGAACAATGACGTCGGCAATCGAGAACTCCTTGCGGTGAAAAAGGCTCTTGAGGAGTGGAGACACCTGTTGGAGGGAGCGTCTGTGCCGTTCACGGTTTTCACTGACCATCGGAACCTGGAGTATATCAGGACCGCCAAGCGGCTGAACCCCAGGCAAGCCCGCTGGTCACTGTTCTTCGGACGTTTTGACTTCCGGATCACCTATTGCCCCGGTCCCCAGTTCTCCTCACACGTCTGGAGGAGCTTCTGCCGGGAACTGGGGGCCACTGTGAGCCTCTCGTCTGGGTATCACCCGCAGACCAATGGACAGGCAGAACGGGCCAATCAGGAATTGGAGCAAGCCCTGCGCTGCGTAACGTCCGCACACCCGACGGCCTGGAGTGAACATCTGGCCTGGATTGAGTATGCACATAACAGCCAGGTGTCCTCTGCCACCGGCCTCTCCCCGTTTGAGGTGTGTTTGGGGTATCAGCCCCCATTGTTTCCCGTGGTGGAGGGAGAGGTCGGTGTGCCCTCGGTCCAGGCCCACCTGCGGAAGTGCCGTCGGGTGTGGCGCTCCGCCCGTTCTGCCTTGTTGAAGGCCCGGACGAGGGCGAAGACCCATGCGGACCGCCGGCGATCCCCGGCCCCTGCTTACCAGCCCGGGCAGGAGGTGTGGCTGTCCACGAAGGACATCCCCCTCCAAGTGGACTCCCCTAAGTTGAAGGACCGATACATTGGACCATTCAAGATCCTCAAAATCCTCAGTCCTGCCGCAGTGAAGCTCTGACTCCCAGCTTCACTGCGGATCCACCCGGTTTTTCATGTGTCCAGAATTAAACCGCATCACACCTCACCCCTCTGTGCACCCGGTCCGGCACCGCCTCCTGCCCGTATTATCGACGGGGAGCCGGCTTGGACAGTACGCCGGCTCTTGGACGTCCGTCGAATGGGCCGGGGCTTTCAGTATTTGGTGGACTGGGAAGGGTATGGACCCGAAGAACGCTCCTGGGTGAAGAGGAGCTTCATCATCAGACAGACACCCTCTCTACTTTTAAGATTAGGCTTAAAACTTTCCTTTTTGCTAAAGCTTATAGTTAGGGCTGGATCAGGTGACCCTGAACCATCCCTTAGTTATGCTGCTATAGACGTAGACTGCTGGGGGGTTCCCATGATGCACTGTTTCTTTCTCTTTTTGCTCTGTATGCACCACTCTGCATTTAATCATTAGTGATCGATCTCTGCTCCCCTCCACAGCATGTCTTTTTCCTGGTTCTCTCCCTCAGCCCCAACCAGTCCCAGCAGAAGACTGCCCCTCCCTGAGCCTGGTTCTGCTGGAGGTTTCTTCCTGTTAAAAGGGAGTTTTTCCTTCCCACTGTAGCCAAGTGCTTGCTCACAGGGGGTCGTTTTGACCGTTGGGGTTTTACATAATTATTGTATGGCCTTGCCTTACAATATAAAGCGCCTTGGGGCAACTGTTTGTTGTGATTTGGCGCTATATAAAAAAATTGATTGATTGATTGATTGATCCTGGACCTGGCCCTCCTGACCGATTTCTACCGTCGCCACCCGAACAAGCCTGGTCGGGCGCCAGGAGGCGCCCGTTGAGGGGGGGGTCCTGTTGTGTGGGCCGCCAGAAGAGGAGGTACTGCTGGCCCACCACCAGAGGGCGCCCTGCCTGAAGTGCGGGCTTCAGGCACGAGAGGGTGCTGCCGCCTCCAGGAACAAGCCGTGGTGACAGCTGTCACCCATCAACCATGACAGCTGTCACTGATCATCTACTCCACATCTGGAATAAAAGCAGGAAGACACCTCCACCACATTGCCAAGATATCATCTTCATCAAGAGGTAATATCCTCAGCCTTTGTGGTAATTTTCTAAATCTATCTATTGTGGGTGTTTGCAGGAGTACCGGTCCTTAGTTTGTGGAGGCTGTGCAGGACAGCACTCTTTTTCCTCTGAGGGATCGCTGCAACATGTATTGAGTGAGAGGTGGAGGTGGAATTCCCACCATGATTGTTACTGGGTGTACACACACCCACACTTGACTGTTTTTGTTTTCTGCCAGCAGTACCAGATCCGACACACCGAGACGGTGGCCACCTGGGGACTTCGGGACTTGGCGGCTCCAGTATCCCTCGGGTTTGGTGGCGGTGGAAATCGTGTGGTTCCGGTTCGTCTCCAGACGGGCGTCTCCTATCGTCGAGCCTGCCCACACGACACCTTTATTAATTGACTTGTGTACATTCTGTAATCTGCTGTGTTTGGTTGTGACGTTCACAACAGTAAAGTGTTCTAATTTAACTCCTTCCATTGTCCGTTCATTTACGCCCCCTGTTGTGGGTCCGTGTCACTACACTTTCCCAACAAAAGCCATAACAATTTCATATTGATGTGAGACCAGACTTAGTGTCGCTAACGTGTTTTGGTATTTTGTCATTCCTATATGCTTGTATATAACTTTATTCTATTAAATATGGGAGGCAGATGGGCGGGGCCCTTCAGAGCTGACAGGACGGTTGGTGATGAGGGTGAAGCTCGTTTGCTGTCTCCTGATCAGGAAAAAAAATTCAGGGTCTCCTGCGTGATTAAACAGATAAAACTGAAGTTATTGTACTTGGCCCCACAAATCTTAGAAGCATGGTGTCTAACCAGATCTTTACTCTGGATGGCATTACCCTGACCTCTAGTAATACTATGAGAAATCTTGGAGTCATTTTTGATCAGGATATGTCATTCAAAGCGCATATTAAACAAATATGTAGGACTGCCTTTTTGCATTTACGCAATATCTCTAAAATCAGAAAGGTCTTGTCTCAGAGTGATGCTGAAAAACTAATTCATGCATTTATTTCCTCTAGGCTGGACTATTGTAATTCATTATTATCAGGTTGTCCTAAAAGTTCCCAAAAAGCCTTCAGTTGGTTCAGAATGCTGCAGCTAGAGTACTGACGGGGACTAGCAGGAGAGAGCATATCTCACCCGTGTTGGCCTCTCTTCATTGGCTTCCTGTTAATTCTAGAATAGAATTTAAAATTCTTCTTCTTACTTATAAGGTTTTGAATAATCAGGTCCCATCTTATCTTAGGGACCTCGTAGTACCATATCACCCCAATAGAGCGCTTCACTCTCAGACTGCAGGCTTACTTGTAGTTCCTAGGGTTTGTAAGAGTAGAATGGGAGGCAGAGCCTTCAGCTTTCAGGCTCCTCTCCTCTGGAACCGGCTCCCAATTCAGATCAGGGAGACAGACACCCTCTCTACTTTTAAGATTAAGCTTAAAACTTTCCTTTTTGCTAAAGCTTATAGTTAGGGCTGGATCAGGTGACCCTGGACCATCCCTTGGTTATGCTGCTTTAGACGTAGACTGTGGGGGGGGTTCCCATGATGCACTGTTTCTTTCTCTTTTTGCTCCGTATGCACCACTCTGCATTTAATCATTAGTGATTGATCTCTGCTCCCCTCCACAGCATGTCCTTTTCCTGGTTCTTTCCCTCAGCCCCAACCAGTCTCAGCAGAAGACTGCCCCTCCCTGAGCCTGGTTCTGCTGGAGGTTTCTTCCTGTTAAAAGGGAGTTTTTCCTTCCCACTGTAGCCAAGTGCTTGCTCATAGGGGGTCGTTTTGACCGTTGGGTTTTTTCATAATTATTGTATGGCCTTGCCTTACAATATAGAGCGCCTTGGGGCAACTGTTTGTTGTGATTTGGCGCTATATAAAAAAAAAAGTTGATTGATTGATTGATTACACTATGTAACAAATTTTTATTTTTGTTTTGTTCCTGGGTACACAGTGTGTTTTCCTAACCTGTTATGCCTTAAATGAATAGAAAATAGCTGTTATTCCACAGAAACTTTGCTTCTGTGATCAGGACAATGATATTTTGAAATTTGTCTGTTTTCAAGAATACAGTATTCTTGATTCACCTTCACTACTACTGAGTAGTCTTCTAGAATATCTTTAACTGCTAGAACTGTCCAGAATTTTCTAGAAGTTTCCAGAATTATCTAGAAATTTCAAGAAACTTTTAGAACTTTCTACAACTTTCTACAATGTTAAAAAAAAAAAAAAATCAAAGTTTGTGCTGAAGGTAGTCATTTTTCCATAGACTTTAGACATAAGCAGTTGAAATATAACACTTAGAAGCCAGGAACAAAAATTGTGTTACATACTGTTATTTTCTGTGTTAACTGAGTTGTTCTTTTCAGGTCCAACTCTGAACAACTCTGACAACATCAAACTTGTTTGACCTTTACTTTGGAGACCAAACATTCAACACAGTCAAAACTATTCCATTTATTAATCCTTTTATTTCAACCAATAATTTGCATCACTTTTTACCAAAATTAGAGCACCTTTAACTTTTGGCACCTGTACAAACTGAAACTGACTTTTGTCACCATTTTTGCCATTTTTACCCCATAACTCCATAACATTCAGTCATAGATAGTCCAAACTATACCTTTTTGGAATTGTATGATTTTAGATTTTGACCCCTGTGTAATTCTTTATTGACCCTTGTAGCTCATTAGAGGTCAGCTCCAGGATGGATCCATATCTGTAAATAAACAGTAGTTAACTTAGAATATGTGTGTCAAATTCCATGCTTTTATCACAAAATGAACAATTGTTTTGCTATTGCACCCCATGAGCTCACAGACAACAATCCTGATTACCATGGCTGTGCCAAATCTCAAACTTGTGCAAGGTCTGGGAGCATGGACTAGTGCTGCACATGGCTGCGTCCACAACACCACAGGACTGACTTGGGTCAGGATGGCAGCCACACAGGCAGACAACCAGTCCATGCACATCTCCAAAAGTGAAACGTGGGCACCCCCTTGGCCTTCCCCAGCTTGTGGTACGGTGTAAACTAGTTTATCGTGATCCATCAACAGGCCAAAGGACATGCAGTAAATCTGCTCAATTTGCTACGGTAACCACAGGGCCAATGTAAAATGTTAATGTTTGTAGGAAATGGATGCCTGATCAAGGATATCAGCGTCCCCACATTGCTCAATTGACCACATCGAGTTGGTGAAAACATATGTTAACAAATGTACTGTAAGTGCAGGTAACACCAAAAAATGTGCTCAAATAATCACTACAAATGATGAAATGTTGATATTTTAAAAAATCCTGAACAATAAAAGTCAATGATAAGTGCACAGGTGAAAGATAAACTACAGTTGTCTGAAGTCTGCGCTCTATTTCAGCCGCATTTCAGCCCTCTGCCACGGCCATTGTTGTTTCTACGCCAGAACATCACAAGCCCAAATCAATTGTAAACACAGTGGAGGTCAAGCTGTTTTTGGATGATTTTTTTCTAGTGTGGAGCTTTTTTTTTTAAGTCCAGTCTGAAGGTGTTTTTGAAGAAGCTGTGAGAACACAGCCTTATGGTTTTGAGTCTTATTTAGATGACAGTGAGGGAGACAAAACCTTGGAGGAAAATCTTCAGTCTGACAACAGTGATGATATTGGCAGAGTTCACGACACAGAATGGTGATTCTAAAATAAATAAATAACTCTGTGTGGAGTGGAGAGTACACCCCCATGTCTGTGTGTGAGCTCATCAATATAAATGTTTCCACCTGCCAATCAAAAAGGATTCTGCCAGCGAGAATAACCGTTCTGACACCGAAAACACGGTGCAGCTCCGACCCAATGGAAGCAGGTATGTCAGTAGCCATTAAAAATCCATAAATTAATGGGACAATTAAGATAATGGTTCCGGCTTTGACGCCACTCCTGTTGGCACAGCAGGAAGTTCCTGGTTTTTAGTGGTGGGCAGTTCAAAATCCGAATATTTATCTCTTCAAGAACTGCGCACCATGAAAGGATAAATTTCAAACTGTTGTTTCATTTTAGTCTTAAATATTCATGAAAACATGGCATTACGTGTCACCTACACTTTAAGTGTATGACTGATATTTTTGAAACAAGCTCACTGGGTACATAATGTCTGTGCTATTCAGATCTCAGCTTTATGAAGATGTCTCTATAAGAAGGGTGTGTGTGTGTTGGGGGGGGGGGTGAGTTTGAATTTATGACGTGTATTTGATGAAAACATAATAAATGACAGTCACTGAAAAATATTTATCACTCGAATTCTCTGAAAGAGGTGTGAAGACTCCAGGGGCCTCATGTACAAAGGTTGTGTACGCACAAAAACGTGGCGTACGTCCGTCTCCACGCTGACATTCACATGCATCATAAGTGAAATGACCGTGGAAATGTGCAGTGCGTTCACACAAAAATCCTGTACTCATGTTTTTACAGCTATTGTTCCACCACCGATGACGACAGCGACCTCGAGGTTGAATTCGACTCTTTCTAGTCTGGTAATTAACACGTTTGTGTCCCTTCACAGAAAAAAAAAATCTTTCTAGTCTGGTAGTGCATTTGCTTGTTCATTTGCGTTCTTTTTGTGCCATAGTTTCCCCATTACTATAATTACTGTTTAAAAATGTGACATAAAATTCTTTGTAAATTAAAAAAAAAACGCTAAAATAGCTACGTTGTATGCGTTTTGTTTGTGTACGATAATTTCTCCCAAAATACGATAATTTTGAGGTTTTGGTACGATAGTTTCAGATTTCATATCTGGCAACACTGCTCCGGTGCAGAAAAACAAGAAGGGCGGGGCTTGCGAACAATGCTGTGCGCCACACTTAAAATAAACTGCACACACCTTCACAAATGACACTAACACCCTGCCTTTTCCTCAAAAATTACTACATTTATGTTTGCTGCCTGTACTTTTCTGTCAGTTTTGCGCTCTTTTTCATACTTTTCCCTCGTTTCAAAAGTCACCGAACGCACTTTACCGTAATATATGCAACATATAGCACACTGTTGGAAAGCACGGGTTCTTGGCTTGCTGTCAGTGTTGAAATTTTTCAGCGTGAGGGCTTACATGAGAACTTACGGTAATGAGAATCAGCGGCGCACTAGTGTGAAACTTCCGTGTTTTTCCTCTGCGTTATGACATCACAGGCTTACGTTTACCGTAATACACCATATATATCATTGTAAAGCCCTTTTTTTTGTTGGCAAATTAGGTTGCCAGATACCTACAACTGCATTATTGATGAAGAGAATAGATTATACATCTTGGTTGCAAAAACTTTTTTTTTTTTTTGTTAGTTCCACAAGTATTTTTTTTGTTGTCTTGTTCTCTCAGGTGTAGGCCTATCGAATAGATTCGTGATTTTGGGTTTGTTATTTAAGCTATTTCTTTGTCTGCCTACACACTTAATAATGTAAATAAAGTGTTAAATTATTCAGCATTATGTCGTCATATGTTATGTATTATGCTGTACTTGTGCGTCTAATGGTATGAGTGGGTTAGGGGGTGGTGGTGGTGGTGGGCAGGGGGGTGGTATTGTCCCTACCAAAGCTGAGACCAAACCTACGCCCTTGGTCACATGCGCTGCTCAGGTGTGATTTTGGTCCATTCTTCCACACAAACAGTCTTCAAATGTCAAATGTTCCTTGGAGCTCTTCTGTGAGCTCTGGTCTTTAGGTTTTTTCTTGCATAGATTTTGTGCTGGATTTGAGTCAAGTGATTGGCTGATCCATTCTAGCAGCTTTATTTTCATTCTATGAAAGCAATTGAGTTTCCTTGTCTGTGTCTTTATGATCATTTTTGTATTTATTTGTTTTGGTTTCTTTGTATTACATGGGTTGTTATGGACATCTGGTGAAAATTTCATGTCAATAGCACATTTATGGAGAAGATTTAAATACTTATATTTACTCACTGTACAATATGTGTTGTTGTTCAGTTGGTATATTTAACGTGTTATATTTTATATGGATGTGGAAAAAAGTGACCCTAATTGATACCTACGGAGTAGCATAAGTACAGAAAATTTCAGACAAATATTGTGGTACAATAAGTAATGCCCCGGGACTTTCACAATTTATAATTAAAGATGTTATCATAATCTCAGTTAAATATTTAGCATCAGGTGAAACTGTCAATTCTTTGGGTATTTTGGGTAATTACGGTATAAAATTAATTCAAAAAAGTTACCATCATAAATTTTGGTAACTTTTTCCCCACATCCATATCTAATAAAATACAATGTCAGTGTCAAGTACAGCTGTGAACAAAATAAAAGCAGTGTGTTTAAAAAGTGAGTAAAGCTCAAAATCCTTAAAATCCTTTTATTTCCAAACACACAGTTGCACTAGGAACACAGCGCATTCTATTCCAAATCAAAATACGAAGAAAAAAGTTGATCACATCTGCTATTACTTGACACAAAGTGAAGAAAAAGGAATATTAGGCTGTTCAATAAAATAAAATATAGCAATAACTGCAGGTATGTTTTTTGTTTTGTTTTTTTCAAATTCAAACATTTAATGTACAAACTGAAAAATGCTTGAAGATTTATCTTTCCTATGAATCACTGAACTAATATGTATCTGTATAAAACCCCTGTTTGTGAGGATTAATATATTTATTGTGGAAGTGTTAAGGACAGAGTCTCCAACACCAAAAGAAACTACAACTGTTGTGAAAGTGTAGTGAAACGGACCCACAACAGGGGGCGTAAATTAATGGACAATGAATGAGCCGAAAATAGAACACTTTACTGTTGTGAATGTGCACAACGAAATACAGACGGTTACAGAATTTGTATGCAGTCAATCTACAGAGGTGACGTGTGGGCAGGCTCGAGGATAGAAGATGTCCGTCCAGAGAAGAAACGGATCCCACACGATTTCCACTGCCCCCGAACCCGAAGGATACTGGAGACGCCAAGTCCCGAGTCCCCAGGTGGCCACCGTCTCCGGCTGTCGGATCTGGTACTGCTGGCAGGAAGCAGAAACAGTTAGGTGTGGGTGTGTGCACACCGAGTAACAGGCAGTCAAGTAGGTGGGAATTTGCACCTCCACCTCCGCAATACTGAACACAGTCAATCCGCTACACTCGACCAGTTGCTTGTCTTACGAGTCGTGAAGGGTGTGATCCCGCACCCCGCCGTCGACGACTGAATCAGCTTCCCGCTGACACAAGCAAACAGGTCCTTCTGAAAAGATTAAGCAAACGATTACGTGCAATACGGCACAATCTCTGGCTGAGAGTAGTACCTCTAATGGTAGGCGATATCTCGGCAGCAGGGTGGAGATGTCGTCCGGCTTTTATGGAGTGGAGATTGGTGACAGCTGTCATGAGTCGATGAGTGACAGCTGTCACTCCCGGCTATTCCCGTGAGGCGGCAGCGCCCTCTCGTGCCTGAAGCCCGCACTTCAGGCAGGGCACCCTCTGGTGGTGGGCCAGCAGTACCTCCTCTTCAGCGGCCCACACAACAACAACCCCAATTCCAATGAAGTTGGGACGTTGTGTAAAATGGGAATAAAAACAGAATGCAATGATTTGCAAATCCACTTCAACCTTTATTCAATTGAATACACCACAAAGACAAGCTATTTAATGTTCAAACTGATAAACTTTATTGTTTTTGTGCAAATATTTGCTCACTTTGAAATGGATTCCTGCAACACATTGCAGGGATCCTGGGACAGGGGCAACAAAAGACTGGGAAAGTTGATGAATGCTCCAAGAACACCTGTTTGGAACATTCCACAGGTGAACAGGTTAATTGGAAACAGGTGAGTGTCATGATTGGGTATAAAAGGAACATCCCCAAAAGGCTCAGCTGTTCACAAATCAAAGATGGGGCGAGGATCACCAATTTGTGAACAACTGCATGAAAAAATAGTCCAACAGTTTACGAACAATGTTTCTCAATGTTCAATTGCAAGGAATTTAGGGATTCCATCATCTACAGTCCATAATATAATCAGAAGATTCAGAGAATCTGGAGAACTTTCTACATGTAAGTGGCAAGGCCAAAAACCAACATTGAATTCCCGTGACCATCGATCCCTCAGGCGGCACTGCATTAAAAACCGACATCATTGTGTAAAGGATCTTACCGTGTCGGCTCAGGAACACATCAGAAAACCATTGTCAGTTAACACAGTTCATCGCTACATCTACAAATGCAAGTTAAAACTCTACCATGCAAAGAGAAAGCCAAACATCAACAACATCCAGAAACACCGCTGCCTTCTCTGGGTCCGAGCTCATTTGAAATGGACAGACGCAAAGTGGAAAAGTGTGCTGTGGTCTGATGAGTCCACATTTCAAATTGTTTCTGCAAATCATGGACATTGTGTTATGTACTTCCACCAATTACCATGGCAACAAAGTAAAGAGTTTTGTTGCATAATACCAATTATGTTGCTTTCTTTGACATAACCCAGTGTTGTTGGCATTGAGATCAAATTCAATTTAGTCTGTTTATTTTCCAATTTTCCAGAATGAATTTCGAGGCCAAAGTGACGATGATTTAGTTCCTCTGCGGCAATCAGATTGTTTTGTAGAGCGGTTATTTGCAGACTACAGTGTACAGCAGACTTTAAAGGGGTTGTTGTGTTTTTTTAAAGAGATGATGCAGAACAGATGTTTCTGCCTCTGCTGGTGGCGAGGGACACAGTCCAACTCTACATACTCCTGACAGTTAAGGTTTTTGTTGCTTCTTTTCAAATTTTGACCTTGTCGCAGATGCAAGGACAAACCTGACGCTGGTTTACTGAAACAAGAGCCTAAGACGGTAATGAGTCATCATTCTGTCATGGTTCAGAAAAGCAGAAATAACATGACGGACATTAGGGAGAGAAACGATGGTGTAACGATGCAGAAGCTCAGTTCTTTGGACAGCAATCGCAGTCCGAGCCATGTTTGGTCAGACCACAGCTGGAGGGAGTGAGGGTGCAGTGTGTCACCGTATTCACCACACTGTGGGAACGCTTTGGGTCCTGGCTGGCCACTGGTGTATACTCACCTATTACCATCCATCTTGCGACGAGGAGATATAAGTGCCCCCGTGAACTCATACAGTTGCCGAGGTTCTTCTCTCTGGATCATCTTAAGGGAAACATGTTTTGTGGTCATAGCGTTGCTGTAGTTATTGTTCCTTCACAATACGTACAGGACACTTTATGTGGGCATCCCAAAGTAATCGATGGGTTCAGATGCAAACCCCAGTGTCTCCAAAATCACAAATTTTCAGTTGAGGCCAACATGTGCATGGCTGTGCTTAGGTAACTGGTCAACAAAAAAAAAAACTTTTTGTCTGCTACCTGAAGAGAAACAACTGATTTTGACTAATTTGAGTATGCTGATTTCAAATATGCAAACAGAATTTCTCTAGCACATCAAGATTTTGAGTTATGTGACTATGCCAATAAACGCCAGTTGCCAAATTGTTCTCAATGATTTTATTAGAAATGAACACACAACTGATGAAAAAATTTCACAGATACCAAAATATCAATCATTATGAGGAAACTCAAATTAATATACTCCACAATTAGTCTTAACAGTTCAAAAGTGAGCCAAACACTTGCTCTTGGGCTTGTGGGTCACAGACGTTTCACGCTGTAGAAACCAGCAGTAGTCATCCATCATGTTTGCATTATAACGCCCCTGGTACCTGGTCTCCATTTCAGAGATATCTTGGTGGAATCTTTCACCATGCTCATCACTCACATCACCCAAATTGGGTGGAAAGAACTCAAGATGAGAGTGCAGGAAGTGAATCTTAAGTGACATTCTGCAGCCCATGCGTTTGTATGATCTGAGCAAGTTGTCAACTAGTTCTTCATAGTTTGTGGCTGCCCAAGAAATTCTGTACCACTTGCACAAATGATTCCCATGCTCTTAGTTCAAGGGGTCTGAGCTTAGATGGAAAGTCTTTGTCTTTAATAAGCTCATGTATTTGAGGTCCATCAAAAATCCCAGCTTTAAGCTTGGCATCACTTTGGACTGCCCCAAAATTTTGCTTCAGGTATTTAAAGCCATCTGAGCTATGATCCATTTCCTTCACAAAGTTCTTGATGAGGCCAGGTTTTATATGCAGGGGAGGAAGGTATACTTTCTGTCGACCAATCAATGCCTGGTGTTTTGAAACACAAGGTTCGGTCAGATCGGCACACAGAAATGATCACACAGACTGCATTTTGCTAGAATAAAAAGGCGTATATTTATTCCCCACAAAAGCAGTTACATCAAACACAAGTGGTTGCAGCGCATTTTTCTCTTACCGTGACGCCTTTAAGGTGGAGAGCCAACACCTTCAGCAGAGTGCGCCTGTCAACCGGCTGGGCGTTCGTACGTTAACCCGCAGCAGACTCTGTTGAAGCATGGTTCTACTCCCTCTTTTCTAGTGTGTCCGCGAAGGGAGGGTGAGTGGCCAACTCAACCTCCCTGGCGCACATAATTTCTTTAATCAACAGGCATCTGAAAGTTATTTCAAAGATATAATAAAAGCAGTTCTTCACTCCCAGTTCAGAATGATCCCAGCATGCTTCACTCCCAGTCGTTAGTGGCTACGAAAACAAAGTCGTGCTATCAGTGTAATAATAACAAGTACATCCAGCTCTTCGCTCCCAGTTCAGACTGACCCCAGAGTGCTAAAACAAAATTAAATAACAAATACATTCTCAGGGTTACTTTAAGACAGGTGCAAAACAGCACAATAACATTTTTATTATACACCTGGTGTTTTATATTGTTTTCCAACTGTGTGTTGGACTCGTTCCGGCCACATCTTGATTTTGATTTTGATAGATTGTTCCTTTCTCATAAACATTTGCAGTGTGCTAGATTTGATGCATTTGCCAAATATCTCTAGGTCTCTTTTTTCATATTTTGCATTTCTGATTTTAGAACATTGAACAAACTATTTTTGAGGCTAGATTAATCATATACTCATATATATATATATATATATATATATATGTGTGTGTGTGTGTGTATGTATTCAGTGCTCCAGCAGTATCCCATCACTTTATGTACATGTACCACAAAAACTTGGTTTTCATCTGTAGACTGATCAAAGCAATCATTATAAAAAATTACAAATTTCTGGCAATGTTGGCCCTCAATATTGGCAGTTTATTGATTGAATTGTTTTACCATATTTGGATTCAGCAACCCAAAATCACCCAAATTAGTGCTAAATTCTGTTTTATTCTAAAATTAGAAAAATTTAACACAATCTACATTTGCATGAGAAGCGCCATAATAGCAATAGATTAGCTAAATATTGGCATGTGCATATCTCGATAACCTGATGTGCTAGATAAATTCTGATTATAGATTTGGAATCAGCATACCTGAAATATATCAGCTAATATTCACCAGGTAGCAAAACCATTGTTGACCAGTGAATGTGCAAAATATAAAAAATATCAACAAACCATTTTCATTTAAACCCATTTTAAACTACACCCCCCCCCCCCCCCACACACTAAAAACAGGACTTACTGGGTTTCGCATCTGAACCCTTCAATTATTTTGACACAAGGTCATCCCAGGGGTACTGAGGTTTAACCTCTACTTTGTGTACTATGTCTCTTACTTCACTGCTGCTCCACTCGAGACATGAACTCATGACCTCCGGAATGGGAGGCAGGTGCTCTGACCAGGAGGCTAAAACCCAGGCTCTCCTGCTGGCCACCATGACACAAGGAATGACCAAGGAATATAGAGCTAGAGAAACCTAGTCCCCAAAATATCTAGTAGTCATCTTAGGTAATTCATTAGAGTCAAAGGTTCACAGCCATACAGTAAGATATGAAATACTAGGACCATGGCAACTTGGACCTTTTTCTTCTGCAGAGAATTTGATGCACAGGAAATTGTAACAACCATAAAGACAATTAAAGGTTAAGAGCAAAGTCTGAATTGATTTTTTAAAAAAACATTTAAGTCACAAAATGGATTTTGTGATGCACCCCCATAATTTTACTCTTTAATTTAATTTATTAATTTATATAGCGCCAAATCACGACAAAGTCGCACCAAGGCGCTTCACATAATTCACAACAACACAAATTAATCTAAATTCAAAATTAAAAGCAAGAAAAGCACAGTTAAAAGATAAAACACAGTAGAATAAAAAGAAATTACAAAGCAAACACAAACAGATTAAAAAATTAAGTCTAAAAAAGTGGGTCTTCAGTCTTGATTTAGTATTCAAATAAAAAATTCCAGTCTTATATCACCAATATAATAAAAAGCAGCCTTGTCTGCTACACTACATAGACAATCTTTAGCCTCATGGAGCCAAAACATGCAGTAAATCATTGACTGAGGCAAAAAATGATGTTTTTTTTAAACAGTAGAGTGTGACAGACACAGCTAGTGAACTTGTACATCTCATGAGAAGAAATCAAGATAAAATCAACATATTTCACCCGACAGATAAGCAACACACACACACACACACACACACACACACACACACACACACACACACACACACACACACACACACACACACACACACACACACACACACATACTGTGTCACCTCTCATTTAACATTTTATGTGATATGCCAAAACAAGTCAGTCAGTTTTAGAATAACTTCATTAGCCAGTCAATTCATGTTGTCCCCAAAATCTCATGTAGCAAAATCACCATATTTTACAAAGAATCCCCCCCAATATATGATTGACTGTAATAAAATTAGCTATCATTTTGCAATATAGCACATAAACAAAGGTACTTTAACTAGATCTCAACACAAATTTAATCAATTATGTGGAAAATCATAAAGACAGCACCTTTAATAACATAACCACCAAAAGAAAAAGGAATGTTGATATCTATACTGCAGTACATTATTCTGCAAATGCTTTTTTTTTCCTGACAGAGCAAATCAAAGCATTTATCTGTTTCTTTATATGCCACATACAGTAGTGTTCAGAATAATAGTAGTGCTATGTGACTAAAAAGATTAATCCAGGTTTTGAGTATATTTCTTATTGTTACATGGGAAACAAGGTACCAGTAGATTCAGTAGATTCTCACAAATCCAACAAGACCAAGCATTCATGATATGCACACTCTTAAGGCTATGAAATTGGGTAGAAAAGTAGAAAAGGGGGTGTTCACAATAATAGTAGCATCTTCTGTTGATGCTACAAACTCAAAACTATTATGTTCAAACTGCTTTTTTAACAATCCTGTGAATCACTAAACTAGTATTTAGTTGTATAACCACAGTTTTTCATGATTTCTTCACATCTGCGAGGCATTAATTTTGTTGGTTTGGAACAAAGATTTTGCTCATTTACTAGTGTGCTTGGGGTCATTGTCTTGTTGAAACACCCATGTCAAGGGCATGTCCTTTTCAGCATAAGGCAACATGACCTCTTCAAGTATTCTGACATATCCAAACTGATCCATCAATCAATCAATTTTTTTATATAGCGCCAAATCACAACAAACAGTTGCCCCAAGGCGCTTTATATTGTAAGGCAAGGCCATACAATAATTATGTAAAACCCTAACGGTCAAAATGACCCCCTGTGAGCAAGCACTTGGCTACAGTGGGAAGGAAAAACTCCCTTTTAACAGGAAGAAACCTCCAGCAGAACCAGGCTCAGGGAGGGGCAGTCTTCTGCTGGGACTGGTTGGGGCTGAGGGAGAGAACCAGGAAAAAGACATGCTGTGGAGGGGAGCAGAGATCGATCACTAATGATTAAATGCAGAGTGGTGCATACAGAGCAAAAAGAGAAACAGTGCATCATGGGAACCCCCCAGCAGTCTACGTCTATAGCAGCATAACTAAGGGATGGTTCAGGGTCACCTGATCCAGCCCTAACTATAAGCTTTAGCAAAAAGGAAAGTTTTGATGATCGCATACCATGATACCTGGTATGCGATATATAAGCCCAACACCATAGTAGGAGAAACATGCCCATATCATGATGCTTGCACCACCATGCTTCACTGTCTTCACTGTGGCTTGAATTCAGACTTTGGGGGCCATCTCCCAAACTGTCTGCGGCCCTTGGACCCAAAAAGAACAGTTTTATTCTCATCAGTCCACAAAATATTCCTCTTTCTCTTTAGGCCAGTTGATGTGTTCTTTGGCAAATTGTAACCTCTTCTGCACATCTTTTATTTAACAGAGGGACTTTGTGGGGGATTCTTGCAAATAAATTAGCTTCACACAGGCGTCTTCTGTCACAGCACTTACAGGTAACTCCAGACTGTCTTTGATCATCCTGGAGCTGATCAATGGGTGAACCTTTGCCATTCTGGTTATTCTTCTATCCATTTTGATGGTTGTTTTCCGTTTTCTTCCACACGTCTTTTTTTTTTTGTCCATTTTAAAGCATTGGAGATCATTGTACATGAACAGCCTATAATTTTTTGCACCTGGATATACGTTTTCCCCTCTCCAATCAACTTTTTAATCAAACTACGCTGTTCTTCTGAACAATGTCTTGAACGTCCCATTTTCCTCAGGCTTTCAAAGAGAAAAGCATGTTCAACAGGTGCTGGCTTCATCCTTAAATAGGGGACACCTGATTCACACCTGTTTGTTCAACAAAATTGATGAACTCACTGACTGAATGCCACACTACTATTATTGTGAACACCCCCTTTTCTACTTTTTTTTTTACTAACAGCCCAATTTCATAGCCTTAAGAGTGTGCATATCATGAATGCTTGGTCTTGTTGGATTTGTGAGAATCTACTGGTACCTTGTTTCCCATGTAACAATAAGAAATATACTCAAAACCTGGATTAATCTTTTTAGTCACATAGCACTACTATTCTGAACACTACTGTATATGTTTGATTTGCCATCGTCGATATGCAGAGTAGGGCCATGTGATTTCAAAATATGAGGTGGGTTTTAACTGCAAATTTACCCACAAACTTTCCAAGTTAAATTTTACTTCTTCTCTGTAAAGTAAATCAACAAATTAAATTCAGGTTAGGTAACGCAGCTCATTGTTTAGGCAATTCAAGACAGCCAAAGAGATGGCGGAGGGCTGGTTTGCACCTCTGCATCGCAGGATGTTGGTGCCTTCTTGACTGACGCGTCTGAGCGATTGCATTTCTGCCCACCTACCTTGGACAACACTACAAATGGGGCAGTAGAAATTGCAGCGTGGAAGAAGTCCAGTTCTTAGTCAGCATAGTGAAGCATCTTCTCCCTCCTGGGCATGTCATATTTAAAATTTAGAAGAATAAAAACATTACATGGGTTGTAGTGTGCCGAATTTCATGAGTCTTCTGATGTTTGGTGTGAACATTAGGTGCCTCCATTTTTCTTTTGTCATGGTTCACGCCCGTCATATAATTAAGCCAATCACCTTTCCCGTGCTGAAGAACAACAAAGTGTTGAGAGATGGGAGGGCTGCATGTCATCCCATCACAAATCCTCTTTGCTATTTTGTTACCCACAATTTTTGCTGGTGTAGTGGTCAAAACTGACCATGAATTGAAGCAGCGAGGTCCAGTGAGACTGCAACAGAAAGAGAGAGCAGGACTCCCAGACGGTGTTTATTTTCCTTAGAAAAAAGTCACGTCTCCACCTGTGCCTGAATCAACATCGGACACCAAGTCTCATGAAATTTAATCTGAAGCTGAAATAAGAACTCCAGTTGCCCTTCAGTGAATTCCTGTATGGTTAAGAACTTTCACTGACAAAAAATTCCTCAATTTATTTTGACAATTATATCCAAAAAATTAAGTTTCCCAAATGTCAGTAACACTTCATGATTTGACTTTTACATCATTTTAGAATCAAACATTTTAAATAGCTTTTCCCTGTAAGATGGAACGAGCCACCAAAGAGGAAACAAAACATAGATTGTTCAAACAATAAATAAATTCCTCTGATACATTCTCAACACAATCACAGTCAGGAGACAAGGTGAAAAATGATTCTTTATGAGAAATTAAAAAAAAAATGACAAAAGCAAATAGTCTCAGAAGTCTTCTGATGAATCTGGGACGTTGTGGAGTAACGGCAGGCGACCTGGTGTTCTTAAATACACCACATCCAGCAATGGTAAAGGCCGAAAAATCAAACATCAAACAACTTGTGATTCATGTTACAATCAGCAAAATGACTCCGACTGTAACACAGTCTGATGAAGATCAGAAAACAGATGACATCATCTACAATCAGTCTCGATGTCCGTCTTATCTCTCGCTGTCAAAGCTTTCAGAAAATAACCAGTGTGGTCTGACACACACACACACACAATTTCAATTTACAGTCTTAAAAGCCAAAATCATGACATATGAAAACCAAAGACAAAGTCCCAGTACTCATAATCCAGAGTTGAAATCTGAGAATGACTACAGCTACAGCATGGACACAAGGTTCATTAAAAAAACAAAACAAATAGGCTTAAACCACCTTAGACTGAGTACGTTTGCTGTGATGTACAAATACAATGATTATTAAAGAAGTATGATGGTGGTGGTTTGCTACCCCTCAACCCGAGAGGTGCTGTCACTCCCTGCCTGTCCGTCCGTCCATCCATTTACCCACATGACTCACCACCTTAGAAAGGTTGTTTAAAACAGATTGGATGATCAGAACATCTCCAAACTGTACAGGGACGTTCTCCACATCATCTCCCATAACTGAGACTATGACCTTGCTGTGACCTTGCCCAAGGGTTTTTTTTTTTTCTTTAATCAAATGTTGCTTTCAACCCACCCATGATTCTTAAAGAGAAGAACTTAGAACAGGGGTAGGCAACCTGTTCCAGAAAGAGTCATGAGGGTGCAGGTTTTCTTTGCAGCCACTGACTCCACCAGATGATTTCACTGATTAACTGATTCCATCTGCTCAAAGTGATATATTAATCAGTAAAATTAACTGATTCCATCTGCTCAAAGTGATATATTAATCAGTAAAATCACCTGGTGGAGTCAGTGGCTGCAAAGAAAACCTGCACCCTCATGGCTCTTTCTGGAACAGGTTGCCTACCCCTGACTTAGAAGTTTCAAATAATGATGACACCCCAGTTGCAGTGGTCTCGCCCATGTGTGTTAATCACAACTGTCCACCACATTTACAGACGCATCTGCATCCACATGATGTAAAACAAACAAACAAAAAAACAAACAAACAAACAAAAAAAACAATAAGGAGGGGGTCTTTTCTCCTCCAAACTCCAAGCAGAGGCTGTACAAAGTTTTCATGTGTCTTACTGAGGAGAGGCTTTTGTCTGGTTGTCTACTATAAAGCTCATATTGGTAGAATGTTGCCATGATGGTTGTCCTTTGGTTCTCCGTATCTCATTTAGAATAACCAGCTCAGAAGTAACTATTGACCTGATATGAATGCATTCCAACAGTACCAAAGGATCCTCCAGAGAGACAT
This sequence comes from Thalassophryne amazonica, assembly GCF_902500255.1. Lineage (NCBI taxonomy): Eukaryota > Metazoa > Chordata > Actinopteri > Batrachoidiformes > Batrachoididae > Thalassophryne > Thalassophryne amazonica. The sequence goes on from NC_047106.1 coordinate 137,149,373, forward strand.
ACAGCTGTGTTCAAAATTGTAGCAAAGCTCAAAATCCTTAAAATAGCTTTCATTTCCATACACACAAATGCATTGGGAACACAACACATCCTAATCCAAAAGTTGAAGAAAAATTTAGCAAATTGGTTATTAATTTACAGAAAATAAAAAAAAGGTAATATTTGGCTGTTCAAAAAATAAATAAATAAAAAAGCAGTGACTGCATTTTTACCACCGCCAACGAAGTTGGGTGGAAGTTGTGTTTTCACCTCTGTTTGTCTGTCTGTCTCGTTTGTTTATATATTTGTCTGTCTGCTTGTTCACCTTAGATTTGGAATATTTTTCAACTGATTGACTTGAAATTTGGCTAAAGCATGCAGCGTGGTGAGGTTTATAGGCCTATGTTTTTTTTTTTCTTGGAGTGGATCCAAATTTGTGAAATTTGACCGAAAGTACAACTTTACCTTAAAAACGGTCAATAGGAGAGCATAAAGGATGTAATTGTGTAATCAAACCTTATATCATGTTACTTAATTTTTATTGATGTGTTCCTTTTGGTCTTAAAGCATCAGGCATTATGTGAATTAAAAATGTTACATTTGGTCAAGTCATTTTTTTTTCTAAGTCAGCTGTGGAGTGATACCTTAAAATCTTAAAGCCTGACTTATCCTTCTTCAGCTCTGTAACTCCATGGCCATGCAATGATGTCAATGTGCATGTGACCCTTTTAATGTTCTCTGTTGCGTCTATATTGAATTTCCCACAGGAACAGTGTTTTTTTCTGGATTAATTTGTCCCTCAACAAGCTCCACTTCTTCATACAATTATCTACCTCCAAACCAATAATACAGTATGTACAATTTCCTCCATGAATTTGGTTATTTGAGAGTCCTTTTCCAACTCCATGTTGTGAAGATTTGCAGACTTTTCTGTCAAATGTAGCTGATTCATGATTGATATGTAATGTAATGTAATGAAACTCTGTTTTGTTTGTGTGTAAAAAGTTGACTGGAGAGGGGAAAACCTATAAAGAAGTGCAGAAAATGACTGACTGCTCAACTAAAATGATCTCAAATGCTTTAAAATGGCACCATAACCAAAACGTTGTGGAAGAAACCGGAAAACAGCCATTCAAATGAATCGAAGAATTGCCAGAATGGCAAAGACTCAGCCAATGATCAGCTCCAGGGTGATCAAAAAAGGTCTAAAGTTACCTGCGAGTACTGTAACAATTAGAAGACACCTATGTGAAACCAAGCTATTCGCTGTTTCGCAGTTGTGAATCTCGCCCGATCTTGTGGCCCATGACTTATGCAAGAGGTCGGTTTCAGCAGAGTTCCAGTTTAGGGCACAATGTAAACACACCTTGTGATGGACAACAAGACAACACCAGGGCACAGCAGAAAGTCATCACAGGTGCTACACCTCCTCTAGCTAACCCTCTCAACTTGGGAGAACATGTCATCATCATAATCACTCATGAACTTGCTGAATCAACGCCATCCATGACTTTGAAATGCCAGAACTCTGCTGGCACCGTGGTACATTCTGGGAAATGCAGGGGGTCACCAGGGAGATTACAGGAAACGTTAAAGCAGCGAACTGGCAAGAAGCCCCCGCAGCGTCCCACTGTTGGGGGGGGGAACGACATTTGCTGAAGAGGTTACAATTTGCTGAGGAACACATTGACTGGACTAAAGAGAAACGCTGCAACATTTTGTAGACAGATGAAAGCAAAGTTATTCTTTTTGGGTCTAGGGGCTGGAGACAGTTTGTCAGACGACCCCCAAAGACTGAACTCAAGCCACAGTACACTGTGAAGACAGTGAAGCATGGTGGAGCATCATGATATGTGGATGTTTCTCGTTCCATGGCGTCGGGCTGATTTATCACATACCAGGGATCATGGATCAGTTTCAGTACGTCAAAAACACTTGAAAAAGTTATGCTGCTTTATGCTGAGGAGGAAATTCTCTTTCAGTGGGTGACAACAATCCCAAACACACCAGCAAGCGAGCTGCATCTTGGTTTCAGAGCAACAAGATTAAGGTTATGGAGTGGCCAGCCCAATCCTGGGACCTTAATCCAATGGAAAACTTGTGGGGTGACCTCAAAAACGCTGTTTCTGAAGCAAAACCAAGAAATGCAAAGGAATTGTGGGATGTAGTCTGATCATCCTGGACTGGAATACCTGTTCACAGGTGCCAGAAGTTGGTTGACTCCATGCAGCACAGGTGTGAAGCAGCTCTCAGAAACAGCAGTTATACAACTAAGTATTACTTCAATGATTCACAGGAAAGATAAATCTATAAGCATTTTTCAGTTTATACATCAAATGCTTGAGTTTGTAAAGAAAAACACAGACACTGCTATTTTTAAACAGCCTAATGTTCCTTTTCTTCACTTTCTGTAAAGTAATAACAAATTTGATAAATTGTTCTTCATGTTTTGATTTGGAATAACAATGCGATGTAGTGTTCCCAATAAATTTGTGTGTATGCAAATAAAAGCTATTTTAAGGATTTTGAGCTTTACTCCCTTTTTAAAGACACTATTATTTTGAACACAACTGTACGTCAGGTGCTGTGATCGAAACAACACGTTTGTCATTTCATCCGTTACTGGAGGACACACTGGTGAACAACTGTGCACGGTTCCTCTTCCTGACTGCAGTGGGTGTGGGTTGATTAGCTGCAGAAATTAAGATAATCAACACTGACACACAACCCTCCTGAGTGTGCAGACATCTGTCATGTCATGTTGTTAGAGAGCTGGAGAGGAGCAGGTTGATGGGTCATCCATCAGAAACAAAATATCAAGCTTGCACATTCTTAAAAAGGTTTAAAAAAGAAGATGTAAATGACAGAACAGAACTTGACGTGGTTTCACAACGTGTGACTAAAGGCGCTACAGAATACGCTCATTTTTTTTAAACCGTACTATATTCACACTGTAAAAATTGCACTTTTGAGAGGATCCAGTGGGTCTTGGGCCAGAATGAGATGCAGATAATTTGATTACTTGACTTGAAGTTTTTCCATCACCTGCGTGGCTTCACACAGCTCAGCCGTGGGCTGGCAGAGTGTTGCTGCCATGCTTGGCAGGTAGTTTCTCTGTGGAAGGTTTCTAGCTTTATTGCAGAGCAAGTTCTGAGCATGTGGTTTGCTCTGAGAGGCTGAGTGGCTTCGATGCTGTGCAAAACTCTATTCTGTGTGCATTTCAATAAGCACTAATTATTGTGCGGATGAAGACACGCCCAGGTCAACATAATCACCCACTGGGAGAACACGTGAAAGTTTTCTGGTAGTTCTGACAAATAAACTGATGGGAATCTTTGCTGCGATGAGTTCATCTGAATTAGACTGAGACAAACATCATCGTAACACACAGAACATGAAGCTGAAAGAGACCAAGGCTGTGGGCAAAAACACAGTCCCTCCGCCTGCTTCCCACAATCCTCTAATGTTTTTTTTCAGAGCTGTGCCGTGTGCGTGTCACCACAATGACACCAGGACAAGCAATGAGGTCGTCTGTGTCAGTTCCTCGTCCTCCACTGTTCTTCGTCCTTCTGTCCATCTTGCACGGTTGCTGCTGGCTGCAGCTTCAGTCTGTTGAAACAAACAGTAAAGATTTTGGAGGGTTACATCTTTCCCGAGGACATTCCTTTCTCATCCTGCTTCTAATCAAAAACGTCTCACAGTACTTAAGTGTGCACATCTTTAGAGCTCCAGCTTCCAAGACAGAATCCTTCCTCTAACTTCAACAGCATTACTGCTATTATTATGATTATTGTATTTTCCTGAATATGCCCCCCCTCCCCCCGGCTCCTTTGAATTATATACTGAAAACTCATGTGTTCATTATTAATAATAACTAGTGTGTTGCCCGTGGGGATCCATGGGCTCTAGATTGGGTAGTGTTTACAAAATAAGTAGCTGACATTTTCCAAGGGCGATAATCAATTACGCAAAGTTTCTATAATGAGTTGGAATGCCGTGTGAGTCCAGAATGTTTTAGAATTTTAGACTTCAACAGCTTTTAAGAAGAACTCAACCCTTTTATTTCCTGTTAATTACATATTTTTAATGGTAATTGACTGTCTTAATGTGTTTGTAAATTGTTTAGGTTCTTGTTATCATACGAGGTCTATTAGAAAAGTATCCGACCTTATTATTTTTTTTTCAAAAAACATATGGATTTGAATCACGTGTGATTACATCAGACATGCTTGAACCCTCGTGGGCATGCAAGAGTTTTTTCATGCCTGTCGGTTACGTCATTCGCCTGTGGGCAGTCTGAGTGAGGAGTCGCCCACCCTCTCGTCGATTTTTTCATTGTTTAGGAATGGCTCAGAGACTGCTGCTTTGTTTGATAAAATTTTTTTCAAAACTGTAAGGCACAACTGAGTGGACACCATTCGATAAATTCAGCTGGTTTTCGGTAAAAATTTTAACGGCTGATGAGAGATTTTGGTCTGGTAGTGTCGCTTTAAGGACGGCCCACGGTGCCTGACGGCGATCTGCGCTTCGAGGCGGCAGCGTCTCGCCGTTTCAAGTTGAAAACGTCCACATTTCAGGCTCTGTTGACCCAGGAAGTCGTCAGAGAACAGAGAACTTTCAGAAGAAGTCGGCATGAGGAGTTTATTCGGACATTCCATTGTTAACGGACATTTTGTAATGAAAGAACGTGCAGGCAGAGTCGCATGTCGGGCTGGACCCGACCGCGGGGGGTCGCGACAGGAAAAACACCTCCGTTGGAAACCTTAACGGGCAAGTTGGAATATGCCCAAGCTGTTAAACAATTTCTCAGTTACTCACTTGCTGAAAGCCATCAAAAGCCGCCTGAATTTTACAAATGGTTTTCAACGCGGAGGTGTTTTTCCTGTCGCGGCGCACACAGATTTGCCGAGTCGTCACGGAAACGACTCATTACATTACAAAATGTCCTTAAACAGTGGAATGTCCGCATAAAGTCCTCATGCCGGCCTCTTCTGAATCTTCTCTGTTCTCTCACGACGTCCTGGGTGAATTAAGCCTTAAATTAGGATGTTTTCAGGTCGAAACAGGCCGACGATGGTGCCTGGAAGCGCTGCACGACGTCCCGCTGCGTGGGAAGTCCTTACACCGACAGAAACACCCCATAATCTCTCATCAGCCGTTAAACTTTTCACCGAAAACCAGCTTAATTTCTCGAATAGTGTCCACTCGGATATTCCTCACAGGTCCAGAAAAAATTTTGATAAAGCAACGCGCGCCGTCTCGAGCAGCGTGTGAAACAAAGGAATTCAGCCGAGAGGGCGGGACCACATCTCACTCGAGGCCTGCCCACAGGGAAATGACATCACAGACACACGTGAAAAAACTCACGCATGCGCACGAGGGTTCAAGCATGATTGGTGTAATCGCACGTCATTCAAATCCATATAGTTAAAAAAAAAAAAGGGTTGGTTTATTATCTAATAGACCTTGTATACACACTATTATTATTATCATCATCATTATTATAACTATTATTATCAGTATTACTATAATAATAATAATAATAATTATTATTATTATTATATTTTTACTTCTATTTTGTCATTTGATTTTTAAAAGGACCACAATGGAAATAAGTGTTTTCACTTTCTTGTGTCATCCATGTATTTTTTATTTACAATTACATTATGTACTTACATTGAACTTACAACATAAAATCACACATGCACATGCACTCATGCTTTTAATATACAGATGACTTACTGGTGTGTGAGTCCAGAATGTAAATATCAATGTCCACTGTTCAGTGTTGTTAGTTAATATATGTAGCTTCTCTAAAAATATTAATCCTATCATTGTTCAGTTTTGGCACCGTTCATCTAAAGGGCAAATGTCAGCTCTTCACAGCTTGTGCATGATCAAAATGACATGCATGCATGCACAGCTTTTTGTCTTTCTGCAATGTTTGTAAGCAGGTGCTTGTAATTTGACAAAGAGATGGTGGCAGAACACATTAAAAGCACTACACACTGCATTCATGGTACCAACATGACACTTAAGTCACTCATGGTAATAGCAACATAAAACTTTACTAAACTGACTAAATCAATTGAACTACAAAATCACAATAAATCAATAAATCAACAGCAAGAACACTGTTAAACTAACATAAACCACAATAATATTTAAATCCTCGAAACCCCGAACTCCCATGGTGCATTGCAGCACAATGCCCATTGTTTACTGGTTAGCTAAAATCACAAATTTCTCAGAATAAATATTTGTCCTATCAACTTTCTGTCTTCACATCGTTCATCCTTGATCCAAAATACATAAGCAAAAAGTAGAAAGCTACTAGGTGTGACATCTGGACAGTGGAAGGAAGACAAGGAGACTGGGTGGTGGAATGAAGATGTTCAGAAAATGTTCAGAAAAGCATAACTACAAAGAGGTTGGCAAAAAAAGAATTGGGATAGTCAGAGAGATGAAGAAAGTGAATACAAGTACAAGGAAATGCAGCCTAAGGCAAAAAGAGAAGTGGCAAAAGCTAAGGAAAAGGCATATAGCGAGCTGGACAAGAAGATGAATAGTAAGGAAGGAGAAAAGGACTTTTACCAATTGGCCAGACAAAGGGACCAAGCTGGAAAGGATCTTCAGCAGGTTAGGGTGGCAAAGGGTACAGATGGCAATGTGCTGACAAGTGAGGAGTGTGTGTTGAGAAGGTGGAGGGAATTTACTAAGGAGGTGATGAAAGAAGAAAATGAGAGCGAGAAAAGGCTGGATGATGTGGAAAGAGTAAATCAGGACGTGTAAGAGATTAGTAAGGATGAAGTGAGGGCAGCTATGAAGAGGATGAAGAGTGGAAAGGCAGCTGGTCCAGATGTCATTCCAATGGAGGCATGGAAATGTCTAGGAAAGATGGCAGTTGAGTTTCTAAGCAGATTGTTGAATAAAATCTTGGAAAGTGAAAGGATGCCTGAGAAGTGGAGACAAAGTGTGCTGGTTCATATATTTAACAAGGGTGATGTGCAGAGCTGCAGTAGAGCTGATCAGCCACAGCATAAAGTTATGGGAAAGAGTAGTAGAAGATAGGCTTAGAAAACAGGTGAAGATCTGTGAGCAGCAATATGGTTTCATGCCAAGAAAGAGCACTACAGATGCAATGTTTGCTGAGTACTGATAGAGACGTATAGAGAAGGTCAGAAGGAGTTACACTGCATGTTTCTGGATTGAGAGAAAGCTTATGACAGGGTGCCAAGAGAAGAGTTGTTGGCATTGTATGAGTAAGTCTAGAGTGGCAGAGTCGTATGTGAGGGTAGTGCAGGACAAGGATAGTGTGACAGTGGTGAGTTGTGCAGTAGGAATGACAAACACATTCAAGGTGGAGGTGGGATTAGACCAAGGATCAGCTCTGAGTCCTTTCTTGTTTGCAATGGTGATGGACAGGTTGACGGATGAACTCAGGCAGGAGTCTCCATGGACTATGATGTTTGCAGATAACATTGTGATCTGTAGTGACAGTAGAGAGTAAGTTGAGTCTAGCCTGGAGAGATGGAGATATGCTGTGGAGAGAAGGGGAATAAAAGTCAGTAGAAACAAGACTAAGTACATGTGTGTGAATGAGAGGGAGCCCAGCGGAACAGTGCAGTTACAAGGAGTAGAGGTGGTGAAAGTAGATGAGTTTAAATATTTGGGGTCAACTGTTCAAAGTAGTGGAAAGTGTGGTAGAGAGGTGAAGAAGAGAGTGCAGACAGAGTGGAGTGGGTGGAGAATGATGACAGGAGTGATTTGTAACCAAAAAATATCTGCAAGAGTGAAGGGGAAAGTTTACAAGACAGTAGTGAGACCAGCTATGCTGTACAGCTTAGAGACGGTGGCACTAACAAAAAGACAGGAGGCAGAGCTGAAGATATTGCGATTCTCCTTGGGAGAGACGAGGATGGACAGGATTAGGAATGAACATATCACAGGGACAGCTCAGGTGGGATGGTTTGGAGACAAAGTCAGAGAAGTGAAATTGAGATGGTATGGACATGTACAGAGGCGCAACCCAGGGTATATAGGGAGAAGGATGCTGAGGATGGAGCCACCAGGCAGGAGGAGAAGGGAAAAGACAAAGAAGAGGTTTATGGATGTGCTGAGGGAGGACATGCAGGTGATTGGTGTGACAGAGGAAGATTCAGAGGACATGGTGAGATGGAAATGATTGATCTGCTGTGGCGACCCCTAATGGGAACAGCCGAAAGAAAAAGAAGCAGAAGAAGACAGACATTCCGCACCGTGGAAAATTCTACAGTTAGCCAGGCCCCTGTAGTCGGTGTGGACCAAGGTAGCTTAGCCGCCGTTAGTTCCCCCCTGGCAGATCCCGAGCAGCCGGGAAAGCAGGCTGACTGGGTGACTGTGAGGAGGAAGCATAGCCCTAAACAGAAGCCCCGTGTACACCGCCAACCCGTTCACATCTCTAACCGTTTTTCCCCGCTCGACGACACACCCGCCGAGGATCAAACTCTGGTTATTGGCGACTCTGTTTCGAGAAATGTGAAGTTAGCGACACCAGCAACCATAGTCAATTGTCTTCCGGGGGCCAGAGCAGGCGACATTGAAGGAAATTTGAAACTGCTGGCTAAGGCTAAGCGTAAATTTGGTAAGATTGTAATTCACGTCGGCAGTAAAGACACTCGGTTACGCCAATCGGAGGTCACTAAAATTAACATTAAATCGGTGTGTAACTTTGCAAAAACAATGTCGGACTCTGTAGTTTTCTCTGGGCCCCTCCCCAATCAGACCGGGAGTGACATGTTTAGCCGCATGTTCTCCTTGAATTGCTGGCTGTCTGAGTGGTGTCCAAAAAATGAGGTGGGCTTCATAGATAATTGGCAAAGCTTCTGGGGAAAACCTGGTCTTGTTAGGAGAGACGGCATCCATCCCACTTTGGATGGAGCAGCTCTCATTTCTAGAAATCTGGCCAATTTTCTTAAATCCTCCAAACCGTGACTATCCAGGGTTGGGACCAGGAAGCAGAGTTGTAGTCTTACACACCTCTCTGCAGCTTCTCTCCCCCTGCCATCCCCTCATTACCCCATCCCCGTAGAGACGGTGCCTGCTCCCAGACTACCAATAACCACCAAAAATCTATTTAAGCATAAAAATTCAAAAAGAAAAAATAATATAGCACCTTCAACTGCACCACAGACTAAAACAGTTAAATGTGGTCTATTAAACATTAGGTCTCTCTCTTCTAAGTCCCTGTTGGTAAATGATATAATAATTGATCAACATATTGATTTATTCTGCCTAACAGAAACCTGGTTACAGCAGGATGAATATGTTAGTTTAAATGAGTCAACACCCCCGAGTCACACTAACTGTCAGAATGCTCGTAGCACGGGCAGGGGCGGAGGATTAGCAGCAATCTTCCATTCCAGCTTATTAATTAATCAAAAACCCAGACAGAGCTTTAATTCATTTGAAAGCTTGTCTCTTAGTCTTGTCCATCCAAATTGGAAGTCCCAAAAACCAGTTTTATTTGTTATTATCTATCGTCCACCTGGTCGTTACTGTGAGTTTCTCTGTGAATTTTCAGACCTTTTGTCTGACTTAGTGCTTAGCTCACATAAAATAATTATAGTGGGCGATTTTAACATCCACACAGATGCTGAGAATGACAGCCTCAACACTGCATTTAATCTATTATTAGACTCTATTGGCTTTGCTCAAAAAGTAAATGAGTCCACCCACCACTTTAATCATATCTTAGATCTTGTTCTGACTTATGGTATGGAAATAGAAGACTTAACAGTATTCCCTGAAAACTCCCTTCTGTCTGATCATTTCTTAATAACATTTACATTTACTCTGATGGACTACCCAGCAGTAGGGAATAAGTTTCATTACACTAGAAGTCTTTCAGAAAGCGCTGTAACTAGGTTTAAGGATATGATTCCTTCTTTATGTTCTCTAATGCCATATAACAACACAGTGCAGAGTAGCTACCTAAACTCTGTAAGGGAGATAGAGTATCTCGTCAATAGTTTTACATCCTCATTGAAGACAACTTTGGATGCTGTAGCTCCTCTGAAAAAGAGAGCTTTAAATCAGAAGTGTCTGACTCCGTGGTATAACTCACAAACTCGTAGCTTAAAGCAGATAACCCGTAAGTTGGAGAGGAAATGGCGTCTCACTAATTTAGAAGATCTTCACTTAGCCTGGAAAAAGAGTCTGTTGCTCTATAAAAAGCCCTCCGTAAAGCTAGGACATCTTTCTACTCATCACTAATTGAAGAAAATAAGAACAACCCCAGGTTTCTTTTCAGCACTGTAGCCAGGCTGACAAAGAGTCAGAGCTCTATTGAGCTGAGTATTCCATTAACTTTAACTAGTAATGACTTCATGACTTTCTTTGCTAACAAAATTTTAACTATTAGAGAAAAAATTACTCATAACCATCCCAAAGACGTATCGTTATCTTTGGCTGCTTTCAGTGATGCCGGTATTTGGTTAGACTCTTTCTCTCCGATTGTTCTGTCTGAGTTATTTTCATTAGTTACTTCATCCAAACCATCAACATGTTTATTAGACCCCATTCCTACCAGGCTGCTCAAGGAAGCCCTACCATTATTTAATGCTTCGATCTTAAATATGATCAATCTATCTTTGTTAGTTGGCTATGTACCACAGGCTTTTAAGGTGGCAGTAATTAAACCATTACTTAAAAAGCCATCACTTGACCCAGCTATCTTAGCTAATTATAGGCCAATCTCCAACCTTCCTTTTCTCTCAAAAATTCTTGACAGGGTAGTTGTAAAACAGCTAACTGGTCATCTGCAGAGGAATGGTCTATTTGAAGAGTTTCAGTCAGGTTTTAGAATTTATCATAGTACAGAAACAGCATTAGTGAAGGTTACAAATGATCTTCTTATGGCCTCGGACAGTGGACTCATCTCTGTGTTTGTTCTGTTAGACCTCAGTGCTGCTTTTGATACTGTTGACCAAAAAATTTTATTACAGAGATTAGAGCATGCCATAGGTATTAAAGGCACTGCGCTGCGGTGGTTTGAATCATATTTGTCTAATAGATTACAATTTGTTCATGTAAATGGGGAATCTTCTTCACAGACTAAAGTTAATTATGGAGTTCCACAAGGTTCTGTGCTAGGACCAATTTTATTCACTTTATATATGCTTCCCTTAGGCAGTATTATTAGACGGTATTGCTTAAATTTTCATTGTTACGCAGATGATACCCAGCTTTATCTATCCATGAAGCCAGAGGACACACACCAATTAGCTAAACTGCAGGATTGTCTTACAGACATAAAGACATGGATGACCTCTAATTTCCTGCTTTTAAACTCAGATAAAACTGAAGTTATTGTACTTGGCCCCACAAATCTTAGAAACATGGTGTCTAACCAGATCCTTACTCTGGATGGCATTACCCTGACCTCTAGTAATACTGTGAGAAATCTTGGAGTCATTTTTGATCAGGATATGTCATTCAAAGCGCATATTAAACAAATATGTAGGACTGCTTTTTTGCATTTACGCAATATCTCTAAAATCAGAAAGGTCTTGTCTCAGAGTGATGCTGAAAAACTAATTCATGCATTTATTTCCTCTAGGCTGGACTATTGTAATTCATTATTATCAGGTTGTCCTAAAAGTTCCCTAAAAAGCCTTCAGTTAATTCAAAATGCTGCAGCTAGAGTACTGACGGGGACTAGAAGGAGAGAGCATATCTCACCCATATTGGCCTCTCTTCATTGGCTTCCTGTTAATTCTAGAATAGAATTTAAAATTCTTCTTCTTACTTATAAGGTTTTGAATAATCAGGTCCCATCTTATCTTAGGGACCTCGTAGTACCATATCACCCCAATAGAGCGCTTCGCTCTCAGACTGCAGGCTTACTTGTAGTTCCTAGGGTTTGTAAGAGTAGAATGGGAGGCAGAGCCTTCAGCTTTCAGGCTCCTCTCCTGTGGAACCAGCTCCCAATTCAGATCAGGGAGACAGACACCCTCTCTACTTTTAAGATTAGGCTTAAAACTTTCCTTTTTGCTAAAGCTTATAGTTAGGGCTGGATCAGGTGACCCTGAACCATCCCTTAGTTATGCTGCTATAGACGTAGACTGCTGGGGGGTTCCCATGATGCACTGTTTCTTTCTCTTTTTGCTCTGTATGCACCACTCTGCATTTAATCATTAGTGATCGATCTCTGCTCCCCTCCACAGCATGTCTTTTTCCTGGTTCTCTCCCTCAGCCCCAACCAGTCCCAGCAGAAGACTGCCCCTCCCTGAGCCTGGTTCTGCTGGAGGTTTCTTCCTGTTAAAAGGGAGTTTTTCCTTCCCACTGTAGCCAAGTGCTTGCTCACAGGGGGTCGTTTTGACCGTTGGGGTTTTACATAATTATTGTATGGCCTTGCCTTACAATATAAAGCGCCTTGGGGCAACTGTTTGTTGTGATTTGGCGCTATATTAAAAAAATTGATTGATTGATTGATTGATTCTAAATTTTGTTTGTACAACAGCATTTAGAACCTTTTCTATGCACAGAGTGAAAAATGAGGGTCCAGGTGTTACAGCTTACACCAATACAGCATCTTTCAGTGTTAAAAACTAACAATATTCTTCCTCTGCCCTTTTCAAGAATCATCACAAAATCTGAGTCCAAATGAGCTTGGAAACTGTTAGAAAATCTTGTGACAATACAGTAGTGTTCAGAATAATAGTAGTGCTATGTGACTAAAAAGATTAATCCAGGTTTTGAGTATATTTCTTATTGTTACATGGGAAACAAGGTACCAGTAGATTCTCACAAATCCAACAAGACCAAGCATTCATGATATGCACACTCTTAAGGCTATGAAATTGGGCTATTAATAAAAAAAAAGTAGAAAAGGGGGTGTTCAGTAGCATCTGCTGTTGATGCTACAAACTCAAAACTATTATGTTCAAACTGCTTTTTTAGCAATCCTGTGAATCACTAAACTAGTATTTAGTTGTATAAGCACAGTTTTTCATGATTTCTTCACATCAGCGAGGCATTAATTTTGTTGGTTTGGAACCAAGATTTTGCTCATTTACTAGTGTGCTTGAGGTCATTGTCTTGTTGAAACACCCATTTCAAGGGCATGTATGATGAAGAGGTTCCGCATAAGGCAACATGACCTCTTCAAGTATTCTGACATATCCAAACTGATCCATGATACCTGGTATGCGATATATAGGCCCAACACCATAGTAGGAGAAACATGCCCATATCATGATGCTTACACCACCATGCTTCACTGTCTTCACTGTGAATTGTGGCTTGAATTCAGAGTTTGGGGGTTGTCTCACAAACTGTCTGCAGCCCTTGGACCCAAAAAGAACAATTTTACTCTCATCAGTCCACAAAATATTCCCCCATTTCTCTTTAGGCCAGTTGATGTGTTCTTTGGCAAATTGTAACCTCTTCTACACGTCTTTTATTTAACAGAGGGACTTTGCGGGGGATTCTTGCAAATAAATTAGCTTCACACAGGCGTCTTCTGTCACAGCACTTACAGGTAACTCCAGACTGTCTTTGATCATCCTGGAGTTGCTCAATGGGTGAGCCTTTGCCATTCTGGTTATTCTTCTATCCATTTTGATGGTTGATTTCCGTTTTCTTCCACACATCTGTTTTTTTTGTCCATTTTAAAGCATTGGAGATCATTGTAGATGATGTAGTTGGTTAGACTCTTTCTCTCCGATTGTTCTGTCTGAGTTATTTTCATTAGTTACTTCCTCCAAACCATCAACATGTCTATTAGACTCCATTACTTCCAAGCTGCTCAAGGAAGCCCTACCATTAATTAATGCTTCGATCTTAAATATGATCAATCTATCTTTATTAGTTGGCTATGTACCACAGGCTTTTAAGGTGGCAGTAATTAAACCATTACTTAAAAAGCCATCACTTGACCCAGCTATCTTAGCTAATTATATGCCAATCTCCAACCTTCCTTTTCACTCAAAAATTCTTGAAAGGGTAGTTGTACTTTCTTTTGTGTAGTTTTTGTGACGTTATTGTTTAATTTGACTTCGTTGGAGCAGCTGAACGTTTTCACACAGCGCAGAAGCCGGTTTGTGAGCGCTGAGGCTGCTGCTGCGTCCATGTACATCGGGAATTACAGGGCAAACTCAGCCTGCTTGCTTGAATTTTTTTGATCTGTGTGTGTGTGTGTGTAGGGGGGGGAGAGGTCCAATGGGTTCAGGCACTTTACATAGGCCAGAATTAATCTTTTGTGTGGATATAATTAATTATTTTGCCACAAGCAACTGTTGAATTTGAAACAACAAAAAAGTTGTGTAATTTCCGACGGTACTTGAATGCAGCATCAGCGGCAGCAGGAGTTCCTGTGTGCGCTTTTTATTTTTATTAAATATAACAATCTGAGTGTAGGAATGACAATCCAGTCCTTCTGTACATGTGGCAACAGGTAGATGAATCAAAATGATGATATAAAGAGCTGTTCTGGAAGACAGAATTCACGTTGTGGATCAGTGATCAGTTGGTGGAATAACCGCACATGTGAGTCAATGCACACGTACTGATTAATTTAGTGTTCTGATATATTCAAACATCTTTACACTTATATTTATATTTATTCTCCCTTTTGACAGTTTTCTGTTATAAATAAATATATATGGCTTAGAACATAATACAGTGATACAGCAGTGACCATGGCGCACTTTTTTTCTTTTTTTTTTCTTAAATTGGAGGAAGAGGGAGCGCGCAGCGTGTCAACAGACAGTGTGGATTCTGATAATGAAGGACATGATCCCTCTTTTGTTCTGGACGAGGAACCAGAGCAGGTGGTCCACCAACGTGTGAACAGATCTCGACAGATTCTGTTTGCAGTTTCTCCAGGACTCAGGCGCTATGAGCTCCATCCCAGCGCCGAGTCCTGGAACGCAGAGACGCAGACATACACTGCTCCAGCTGTGGCTCCAGGTGCGTTATTTCCTCTTTCGTCCCTTTTGCGCTCTTGCTTCGCAGACTGTTCGGTGATAAAAGCTCTTTCGTCCACCTTTTCTCAATGAATTGTGACTTTTTAACTTTTTCCCTTCGTTCAGGAATCGTTGTGTGCCGTGTGACGTTCTTGGCATTTTTTTCCACACAAAGTTAAACAATACTGATTAAGGTGTAGGTGTCTGTGTCTGTGTGTGTGAGAGGGAGACAGAGAGGTTGTTCAACTGACCAACTTATTTTTATGAACTGCAGTGAGAAAGTATCAGATACTGCATGCAGCCATGTTCAATAAAAATATTAATATAGGCTACTTTGTGTGTTCAGCTACATGTGTGTATGTGTGTAAGTGGTCTGTAAGACTGTTTATTTTTTTCATGATCTGTGTGAACTTAGGGATTCATGCAAACATCCAGTGATGGCAAACGGGGAAATAATATGTCAGCGTTGTTTACTGTATTCTTCTCAAAAGCACCGCGTTCAGTACGAGCAAAGTTTTCCAACTAACTTTATATCACCAAACCAAATGAAGAGCAAACAAACGGTTAAATAAATAAATAACCCGACTGGAGGCTGTGACCACCGTGGCAGGAGCCATTTTCAGCTCTGTCTTATTAAAAGCACCGCGTATGACACGAAACAAGTTCACCGAATAACATTAAATATCAGACAAACCGAAAAAGAGGCGAGCTGAAGCAAACTTAAGCTGGGCAAGAGTACTGACAGAGCAACATGAGGCAGAGCGGGCGCTGTGAAGACAGTCAGTTAGCCAATGAGAATTTTCCTTCAGCACGAGCACAGATATTGATGAGTTTTATTCGGATCATGCTCGTGCTCGTCAAAAATGCTTTATCCGTACTGGATACTTGTCTCCTCACCAGACAAAAAAATTAAGTTTTTCCCTCCGCCACAGGTGGTTTGGGCATCTGGTGAGGAGGTCCCTGGGCCGTTTACCTAGGTAGGCCTTCCAGATACATCCAACTGGGAGGAGGCCCCAGGGGAAGACCCAGGACATACTGAAGAGATTACATTTCCTAGACAGTTTAAGAACGCCACAGTTAGAGGACTTAGCTGAGGTTAGGGTAGTGTGGGATGAGCTGTTTGGTCTGCTGCCACCGTGACACGTAAAAGCGGCAGAAAATGAATGAATGACACTTGTCATCCACAGACTTGTGAGCATTTTGGTGTTCCTCAGCACGCTTTCATTATATGCTTTCAACTCCAAAGTGCTGCAGTACACCAGTAAAATCATTTTGTTAATGTCCAAACATTCATGGGTGCAGGTGTGTGTTTTTTCAGCCTTTTACAACTTTTTTCTGCATCTTACCATTGCTGCCTGCTGCTCGTCTTCATGCACACGCTGCTGAGTGATCCTCCTGCAATGAGGAAAAAACAAGGGTGAAGTTGATACAGCAATGTGATAACACTGATGCAGTCCACAAACAACTACATAGCTGTCGCTTTAGCTTTTTGAAATTGTGACTGTTAATATGTAACTACAATGACACGCAACTACCATATTTTCCGGAGTACAGTCGCACCTGTTAAAAAGGCCTCTTGAGGAGGAAAAACCCATATATAAGCTGCACTGGAGTATAAATCAGACATTTTTTCAGTATTATCAGATCATTAATTTGGAATTTTTGTGCACTGTTGTAGTGTACTGCTTATTATTGGCATTTATTTTATTATCAGAGTTGATTTTGTTGAGTGCTTTGATTCCTGTGAAAGTCCCACATCGATAGCTAATGTAATTATTATTATGAATAAACTCGTGATTTTTCTATATACAAGTTGCAGGGCCTCCCAAACTAGTCAAAAAAACCTCCACTTATACTCCAGAAAATACAGTACTTGTTGCTTGTTCCTCTTCTCTCAAAAATTCTTGAAAGGGTAGTTGTAAAACAGCTAACTGATCATCTGCAGAGGAATGGTCTATTTGTAGAGTTTCAGTCAGGTTTTAGAATTCATCATAGTACAGAAACAGCATTAGTGAAGGTTACAAATGATCTTCTTATGGCCTCAGACAGTGGACTCATCTCTGTGCTTGTTCTGTTAGACCTCAGTGCTGCTTTTGATACTGTTGACCATAAAATTTTATTACAGAGATTAGAGCATGCCATCGGTATTAAAGGCACTGCGCTGCGGTGGTTTGAATCATATTTATCTAATAGGTTACAATTTGTTCATGTAAATGGGGAATCTTCTTCACAGACTAAGGTTAATTATGGAGTTCCACAAGGTTCTGTGCTAGGACCAATTTTATTCACTTTATACATGCTTCCCTTAGGCAGTATTATTACACGGCATTGCTTAAATTTTCATTGTTACGCAGATGATACCCAGCTTTATCTATCCATGAAGCCAGAGGGGACACACCAATTAGCTAAACTGCAGGATTGTCTTACAGACATAAAGACATGGATGACCTCTAATTTCCTGCTTTTAAACTCATAAAACTGAAGTTATTGTACTTGGCCCCACAAATCTTAGAAACATGGTGTCTAACCAGATCCTTACTCTGGATGGCATTACCCTGACCTCTAGTAATACTGTGAGAAATCTTGGAGTCATTTTTGATGAGGATATGTCATTCAATGCGCATATTAAACAAATATGTAGGACTGCTTTTTTGCATTTGCGCAATATCTCTAAAATTAGAAAGGTCTTGTCTCAGAGTGATGCTGAAAAACTAATTCATGCATTTATTTCCTCTAGGCTGGACTATTGTAATTCATTATTATCAGGTTGTCCTAAAAGTTCCCTGAAAAGCCTTCAGTTAATTCAAAATGCTGCAGCTAGAGTGCTAACGGGGACTAGAAGGAGAGAGCATATCTCACCCATATTGGCCTCTCTTCATTGGCTTCCTGTTAATTCTAGAATAGAATTTAAAATTCTTCTTCTTACTTATAAGGGTTTGAATAATCAGGTCCCATCTTATCTTAGGGACCTCATAGTACCATATCACCCCAATAGAGCGCTTCGCTCTCAGACAGCAGGCTTACTTGTAGTTCCTAGGGTTTGTAAGAGTAGAATGGGAGGCAGAGCCTTCAGCTTTCAGGCTCCTCTCCTCTGGAACCAGCTCCCAATTCAGATCAGGGAGACAGACACCCTCTCTACTTTTAAGATTAGGCTTAAAACTTTCCTTTTTGCTAAAGCTTATAGTTAGGGCTGGATCAGGTGACCCTGAACCATCCCTTAGTTATGCTGCTATAGACTTAGACTGCTGGGGGGTGATGCACTGAATGTTTCTTTAATTTAATCATTAGTGATTGATCTCTGCTCCCCTCCACAACATGTCTTTTTCCTGATTCTCTCCCTCAGCCCCAACCAGTCCCAACAGAAGACTGCCCCTCCCTGAGCCTGGTTCTGCTGGAGGTTTCTTCCTGTTAAAAGGGAGTTTTTCCTTCCCACTGTTGCGAAGTGCTTGCTCACAGGGGGTCGTTTTGACCGTTGGGGTTTTTCCGTAATTATTGTATGGCCTTGCCTTACAATATAAAGCGCCTTGGGGCAACTGTTTGTTGTGATTTGGCGCTATATAAATAAAATTGATTTGATTTGATTCTTCTGAACAATGTCTTGAACGTCCCATTTTCCTCAGGCTTTCAAAGAGAAAAGCATGTTCAACAGGTGCTGGCTTCATCCTTAAATAGGGGACACCTGATTCACATCTGTTTGTTCCACAAAATTGACAAACTCACCGACTGAATGCCACACTATTATTATTGTGAACACCCCCTTTTCTACTTTTTTTTTTACTAATAGCCCAATTTCATAGCCTTAAGAGTGTGCATATCATGAATGCTTGCTCTTGTTGGATTTGTGAGAATCTACTGAATCTACTGGTACCTTGTTTCCCATGTAACAATAAGAAATATACTCAAAACCTGGATTCAATTTTTTTAGTCACATAGCACTGCTATTATTCTGAACACTACTGTAAGTTTGTTTTTGAGGAATATGGCTAATGTAGATTGACACTGTCAGGGTTTTTAAGGCGTATTTTTGCTGGCAATTGCGTTTCATGTTCTTAATTCATTCAGTCAGATCCAGCTCGTGGAGCCATACCACCAGATTTAATTTGATCAGTGTTCACTTCAAACAGTCCCTGTTCTATCTGCACAGCCATCTGTGCAGCAGGCAACTGCTCATTTCCTCTAGAAAACCTTTTAAATAGTTAATTGTGCCTCTAATTTCTCTGATCTCCACCCTGAAAACAACCTCTATAGAAAGTGATGCTGAAGCACAAACAACGTTCAGATGATCTCATCCAGTTTCATTCGTTTATGAAAATGATTGTGTACAACTGTAAATGCAATCAGCATCCACCCCCCCCCCCCCCCCCCCCGGTCATATCTTTGTGGTATTTTCATGTTCAATAAATACAACTAACTGCACATGCAAACAAATATCACAGGCCCACAAGCCCTCCACAGCACCGTAAAATGAGAACAGATCCAAACTGGGATCACGGAAAAGACAAAAGAATATGCCGTGTTGGTGTGACTGCACTTTTGTTCCTTGTGGAATCGTTTGGTTACAAACCTCTATTGAAACCTCTGAAACCTCTATTTTTAAAGACACCCTGTGGCCCGGTCACACGGCACTTAATGAAGGGCAACGAAGCCCTAACGAAACAAGAAATCTGGACTTTCGCTGACATCATTTAACCTTCGCGCAGCTTCGTTCCTGCAGCTGGCGCTTCGTCAGGATTTTTAAACTGCTGAAAAATTTGAACGAAGGGCAACGAAAACCTCAATTCGTCCATGTTTCATTTTGCTATTGTTCTTGACGTCTTTTAATCGTTTGTTTAGTTTTTGTCACATTATTGTGTAGTTTGACTTCGTTCGACCAGCTGAATGTTTTCACACCGTTTAGAAGCCGGTTTGTGAGCACTGAGGCTGCTGCTGCGTTCATGTACTGTCGGAAATTACAGGGCAAACTCAGCCTGCTTGCTTGAATTTTTTTTTTATCTGGCTGGAGGGGTCAGCTTCACTGGGCTCAGCCACCTTATATAGGGAAAAATTTATCTTTTGTGTGGATACAATTATTTTACCACAAGCAACTGCTGACTTTGAAACAACAAAAAAGTTGTGTAATTTCCGATGGTACTTGAATGCAACGGCAACAGCAGCTGCTGGATGCGCTTATTATTATTTTTTATTAAACATAACAATATGAGTGTAGGAATGACAATCCAGCCCTTGTGTACATGTGGCAACAGGTAGATGATTCAAATGATTATATAAAGAGCTGTTCTGGAAGGCAGAATTCATGTTGTGGATCAGCTGCAGCTGGTTGAAAGCAGCCCACATGGGGAATCAATGCGCGTTCACATGCACTGATCAATTTACTGCTCTGATATATTCAATCATCTTTACATTTATATTTATTCCCCCTTTTGACAGTTTTCTGTTGCAAATCAATATATATAAGCTTAGTAATATAATACAGTGACTGATCAGCACCACGGCACAACAGAGGTTTTTTTTTTTTTTTTAATTGGAGCAAGATGGATCACGCAGTATGTCGACAGACAGCGAGGATTCTGATGAAGGAAATGATCCCTCTTTTGTTCTGGACGAGGAACCAGAGCAGGTGGTCCACCGACGTGCATACAGATCTCCACAGCTTCTGTTTGCAGTTTCTCCAGGACTCAGGCGCTATGAGCTCCGTCCCAGCGCAGAGTCCTGGAACGCAGCAATGCAGACACACACTGCTCCAGCTGTGGCCCCAGGCGCGTTTCGTTTAAAGCGTCGAGATCAACGTTAGTTTTGCTTTTGTTTTCTTCCTCTTTCGTTCCTTCTGCACTTTTGCTTCACAGGCTATTCGGTGATAAAGCTCGTTCGTCCACATTTCTCAACGAATTGTGACTTTTTTACTTTTTTCCCTTCTTTCAGGAATTAGCGTGTGCCGTGTGGGGCCATTGAGCTCTCCAGTATGTATAAATGTGTAGGCACAAAAACAATGCATATGCAGTTTCCTGCACATGAACTGGTATTTAACAAGGATGGATGTGTGGTGAGAACACATGCACTTCACCCATACTTCTAATCATGTGTGAAGATATTTATCAGGACCAATCACACTGGATGTGGTGATGTGGATAAGAAAAAATATGGAATGAAATTTCACAGAAAAAAAAAGGCAGAGAGCTGATCCATACCCTGCACACTCCACACAACACAATCTAAATATACATGAAAATTCACTAAGGTATATCTTCTATTATAAATCAAATCAAATCAATTTTATTTATATAGCGCCAAATCACAACAAACAGTTGCCCCAAGTCGCTTTATATTGTAAGGCAAAAGCCATACAACAATTACAGAAAAATCCCAACGGTCAAAACGACCCGCTGTGAGCAAGCACTTGGCGACAGGGGGAAGGAAAAACTCCCTTTTAACAGGAAGAAACCTCCAGCAGAACCAGGCTCAGGGAGGGGCAGTCTTCTGCTGGGACTGGTTGGGAGCAGAGATCAATCACTAATGATTAAATGCAGAGTGGTGCATACAGAGCAAAAAGAGAAAGAAACACTGGGTGCATCATGGGAACCCCCCAGCAGTCTAAGTCTATAGCAGCATAACTAAGGGATGGTTCAGGGTCATCTGATCCAGCCCTAACTATAAGCTTTAGCAAAAAGGAAAGTTTTAAGCCAATCTTACAAGTAGAGAGGGTGTCTGTCTCCCTGATCCGAATTGGGAGCTGGTTCCACAGGAGAGGAGCCTGAAAGCTGAAGGCTCTGCCCCATTCTACTCTTAAAAACCCTAGGAACTACAAGTAAGCCTGCAGTCAGAGCGTTTCGCTCTATTGGGGTGATATGCTACTATGAGGTCCCTAAGATAAGATGGGACCTGATTATTCAAAACCTTATAAGTAAGAAGAAGAATTTTAAATTCTATTCTAGATATTAACAGGAAGCCAATGAAGAGAGGCCAATATGGGTGAGATATGCTCTCTCCTTCTAGTCCCCGTCAGTACTCTAGCTGCAGCATTTTGAATTAACTGAAGGCTTTTCAGGGAACTTTTAGGACAACCTGATAATAATGAATTACAATAGTCCAGCCTAGAGGAAATAAATGCATGAATTAGTTTTTCAGCATCACTCTGAGACAAGACCTTTCTAATTTTAGAGATATTGCGCAAATGCAAAAAAGCAGTCCTACATATTTGCTTAATATGCGCATTGAAGGACATATCGTGATCAAAAATGACTCCAATGACTTCTCACAGTATTACTAGAGGTCATGGTAATGCCATCCAGAGTAAGGATCTGGTTAGACACCATGTTTCTAAGATTTGTGGGGCCAAGTACAATAACTTCAGTTTTATCTGAATTTAAAAGCAGAAAATTAGAGGTCATCCATGTCTTTATGTCTGTAAGACATTCCTGCAGTTTAACTAACTGGTGTGTGTCCTCTGGCTTCATGGATAGATAAAGCTGGGTATCATCTGCGTAACAATGAAAATTTAAGCAATGCCGTCTAATAATACTGCCTAAGGGAAACATGTATAAAGTGAATCAAATTGGTCCTAGCCCAGAACCTTGTGGAACTCCATAATTAACCTTAGTCTGTGAAGAAGACTCCCCATTTACATGAACAAATTGTAATCTATTAGATAAATATGATTCAAACCACCGCAGCACAGTGCCTTTAATACCTATGGCATGCTCTAATCTCTGTAATAAAATTTTATGGTCAACAGTATCAAAAGCAGCACTGAGGTCTAACAGGACAAGCACAGAGATGAGTCCACTGTCTAAGGCCATAAGAAGATCATTTGTAACCTTCACTAATGCTGTTTCTGTACTATGATGAATTCTAAAACCTGACTGAAACTCTTCAAAAAGACCATTCCTCTGCAGATGATCAGTTAGCTGTTTTACAACTACCCTTTCAAGAATTTTTGAGAGAAAAGGAAGGTTGGAGATTGGCCTATAATTAGCTAAGATAGCTGGGTCAAGTGATGGCTTTTAAAGTAATGGTTTAATTACTGCCACCTTAAAAGCCTGTGGTACATAGCCAACTAATAAAGATAGATTGATCATATTTAAGATCGAAGCATTAATTAATGGTAGGGCTTCCTTGAGCAGCCTGGTAGGAATGGGGTCTAATAGACATGTTGATGGGATGGAGGAAGTAACTAATGAAAATAACTCAGACAGAACAATCGGCGAGAAAGAGTCTAACCAAATACCAGCATTACTGAAAGCAGCCAAAGATAACAATATGTCTTTGGGATGGTTATGAGTAATTTTTTCTTTAATAGTTAAAATTTTATTAGCAAAGAAAGTCATGAAGTCATTACTAGTTAACGGAATACTCAGCTCAATAGAGCTCTGACTCTTTGTCAGCCTGGCTACAGTGCTGAAAAGAAACCTGGGGTTGTTCTTATTTTCGTCAATTAGTGATGAGTAGTAAGATGTCCCAGCTTTATGGAGGGCTTTTTTATAGAGCAACAGACTCTTTTTCCAGGCTAAGTGAAGATTTTCTAAATTAGTGAGACACCATTTCCTCTCCAACTTACGGGTTATCTGCTTTAAGCTGCGAGTTTGTGAGTTATACCACGGAGTCAGGCACTTCTGATTTAAGGCTCTCTTTTTCAGAGGAGCTACAGCATCCAAAGTTGTGCTCAATGAGGATGTAAAACTATTGACGAGATAATCTATCTCACTCACAGAGTTTAGGTAGCTACTCTGCACTGTGTTGGTATATGGCATTGGAGAACATAAAGAAGGAATCGTATCCTTAAACCTAGTTACAGTGCTTTCCGAAAGACTTCTACTGTAATGAAACTTATTCCCCACTGCTGGGTAGTCGATTAAAGTAAATGTAAATGTTATTAAGAAATAATCAGACACAGGGGGGTTTTCAGGGAATACTGTTAAGTCTTCAATTTCCATACCATAAGTCAGAACAAGATCTAAAGTATGGTTAAAGTGGTGGGTGGACTCATTTACATTTTGAGCAAAGCCAATTGAGTCTAATAATAGATTAAATGCAGTGATGAGGCTGTCATTCTCAGCATCTATGTGGATGTTAAAATTGCCCACTATAATTATCTTATCTGAGCTAAGCACTAAGTCAGACAAAAGGTCTGAAAATTCACAGAGAAACTCACAGTAACGACCGGGTGGACGATAGATAACAACAAATAAAACTGTTTTTTGGGACTTCCAATTTGGCTGGACAAGACTAAGAGTCAAGCTTTCAAATGAATTAAAGCTCTGTCTGGGTTTTTGATTAATCAATAAGCTGGAGTGGAAGATTGCTGCTAATCCCCCCCTTGGCCCATGCTACGAGCATTCTGACAGTTAGTGTGACTCAGGGGTGTTGACTCATTTAAACTAACATATTCATCCTGCTGTAACGAGGCAGAATAAATCAATATGTTGATCAATTATTATATCATTTACTAACAGGGACTTAGAAGAGAGAGACCTAATGTTTAATAAACTACATTTAACTGTTTTAGTCTGTGGTGCAGTTGAAGGTGCTATATTACTTTTTCTTTTTGAATTTTTATGCTTAAATAGATTTTTTTACTGGTTGTTGGTGGTCTGGGAGCAGGCACCGTCTCTACAGGGATGGGGTATTGGGGGGAGGCAGGGGGAGAGAAGCTGCAGAGAGGTATGTAAGACTACAACTCTGCTTCCTGGTCCCAACCCTGGATAGTCACGGTTTGGAGGGTTTAATAAAATTGGCCAGATTTCTAGAAATGAGAGCTGCTCCATCCAAAGTGGGATGGATGCCGTCTCTCCTAACAAGACCAGGTTTTCCCCAGAAGCTTTGCCAATTACCTATGAAGCCCACCTCATTTTTTGGACACCACTCAGACAGCCAGCAATTCAAGGAGAACATACGGCTAAACATGTCACTCCTGGTCCGATTGGGGAGGGGCCCAGAGAAAACTACAGAGTCCGACATTGTTTTTGCAAAGTTACACACCGATTCAATGTTCATTTTAGTGACCTCCGATTGCCGTAACCGGGTGTCATTACTGCCGACGTGAATTACAATCTTGCCAAATTTACACTTAGCCTTAGCCAGCAGTTTCAAATTTCCTTCAATGTCGCCTGCTCTGGCACCCGGAAGACAATTGACTATGGTTGCTGGTGTCGCCAACTTCACATTTCTCAAAACAGAGTCGCCAATAACCGGAGCTTGTTCCTCGGCGGGTGTGTCGCCGAGTGGGGAAAAATGGTTAGAGATGTGAATGGGTTGGTGGTGTACAGGGGGCTTCTGTTTAGGACTACGCTTCCTCCTCACAGTCACCCAGCCGGCATGCTTTCCCGGCTGCTCGGGATCTGCTGGGGGACAGCTAACGGCGGCTAAGCTACAATGGTCCGCACCAACTACAGGGGCCTGGCTGGCTGTAGGATTTTCCAAGGTGCGGAGCCGAGTCTTCAATTCGCCCAGCCTGGCCTCCAAAGCTACGAATAAGCTACACTTATTACAAGTACCATTACTGTTAAAGGAGGCCGAAGAATAACTAAACATTTGACACCCAGAGCAGAAAAGTGCGGGAGAGACAGGAGAAGCCACCATGCTAAACCAGCTAAGAGCTAGTAGCTGCGCTAAGCTAGCGGATTCCTAAAAACACACAAAGTGAATAATGAGTAAATAATTTAGAGGTGATTCAGCAGAGGGAGTGCTTTAGTTAAAGCACGTGAAGATTACAATGTGAAACAAATCGTTATCTAGATCAATCTAACTACGCAGATTAAACAGCTAACAGATACAACAAAACACCGCTGTGCTCCGGAACAGGAAGTGATACAATACCGCAGTGAGAGCAAACCACCAGTAGAGGCAAGCCTATCTGAACTATCAGATAACTGTTAACATTATACATTCCAAATCTAAGGTAGAACTCTACTAGTGTATACTAAGGTATATCTAAATATCTAAAAAGAGCCACTTAGGTATGGATTATATATATATATATATATATATATATATATATATATATATATATATATATATATATATATATATATATATATATATATATATATATATATATATATATATACACACACACACACACACACACACACACACAACCAGTCAGACGTTTGGACGCACTTTCCCATTAACACGTTTGACTGGTAGTGTATATATATATATATATCTGTAATGGTGTTTTCTGTCAACTTATGACTTCATTATGTGACTTCATTTTTTAAGACATTCATACAAATCACATACCAGTATTTTGTCGGGAAACCAGTCACAGGTCGAGGTTTTCTTGGACTCCAAAAGCTGCTGCTATTATGCTGTTCATAAACAGTATTTTTGTGTGTATTTTTTTTTCCTGACACTGGTTTGCTTAATATTTATCCCATTTGCACCTGGAACTGAAATGTATTTTTGGTGATCAGACTGCAACTGGATGGTACTTGACCACATGAACATAAAGGTGTTAATCACACTGATGCCATTTTCTAGTTGTCTAGAAAGTCGGATGTCACACCAGAGGTAATTGTGTTCCATTTTCCACACACCACTACAGGTTGGAAAACAAGATGTACTTGCTTTTTCAGAGTACAGACAACTACAGAACATATATGCAGCCCACCAAAAAGACCTCTCTGACCACTGCTGTGTGAAAGCAAACCCATCTGGATGTCAAAGGAGACTTAAGCAAAGGACAGTTGGACCTTGGTGGGGGCATCCGAGTGCCCTTCTACTTATCTCTGTCTATCTCTCAACAGGATCTCAAAAACTCATGATTTTCATTGAAATCTGGAGGAGATGTAAGACGTGGATGAACATAATATTGGGTTTAGATACAGATCAAAGGGCAGCTTTCTCAAGTAATTATGATGATGCACATCTATGGTGTAGCTGCTGATAAGAATGGAGAGAAAATGCTGGTCAATAATGTTTTAGAGACTTCACCATTAGCGAAAGTGAAAAGACCACAACCCCGCCATAAGTGGCTGCAAAGATAGAAAGTGACAAATAGCTGGATTTCCAATAATCTGTGTCTATCATTGTTCCATCTGTGGTTTGTTCTCTTAGTTTACTTTGTATGGACCATGTGGCTACATCGCCTACAAAAAGCTTTCACGCCCTTATGTATAGATTTCTTTTGTACAATAACACTATCAGCTGTGAATGAAACTTGATGTACGCAAAGTCTCACCAATCACAGAAACTGAGACTTTGTATCTTCTTCACACTTGTTATGGGGCCTTGATTTTTAGCATCTTTTTGAGGACAGACTGCTCTTGGTAGATTTACCACCATGACGTGATGATGATTGATAAATATTATGCAAAGGCTGTTCTGTGACTTGGAAATTTTACTGTATAAATCTCCTGATGTGTCTCGGACCAGCAGGTTATGTTACACTGTATTCAGTGAACACTATCTATTACAATACTGTGTTTCATATTTTTATTGCATATCTTGTAGAGATGTGTTTTCATTTTTCGATTAAAGGGCATCATGTTGTTGAAATGATGGTTTTAAGATGTTTATACTGTTTTCTTTAATGGCTTAAAGAATAAAAAACATGTCAAAGGGAACCTTTCCTAAGCACTCTGTAGACTGCAAGTTGTTTAATAAACGGCCATCAAAATATGGCCATCGGGTATTGCGAAGGCTGTCCGTCCGTCTGTCCGTGTTCAGCGTAAGTCCAGCCTTATTACTGCCAGGGTCTTCTTCAAATTCAAAGTGAACATTCTTGGGTCGCAGACCTTGGACAAGTTCAAAGATGCATAACCTTGACCTATTTTAAGAGGTCAAAGGGTCACAGTTGGTTTCCTATTTTTATGCTATGAATCACGCGAATCTGTTTTTTTTATTGGGGGGGGGGGGGGGTGTGTGTGACAGCCAATCACAGCAGAGAGGCACCGTGACATCACTGGCTGATCTCTCTCTGCCTGCGAAATCAATATGGCAGAATCCACTCAGAAACCACTACATTACTGTGTAAATATAACACAGTAAATAGAAATTTCTTATATATTATGTAAAAGCAAGCGAGAAATAAACACTTCTAAAACTGAAAATGTTGTTTTTGTAACCTGATAACACCTCTGGAGTCATTTACAAGACATCTCGCTGACGCCCGCAATCACCCGCTGCATTTCTCTGCAAATCTAACATGTTTGTCATATATTATGTAAAAGCTAGTGAGAAATAAATGCTTCTAAAACTGACCAGAGGCGATTTCTCTAAGACCGCAAGGGAAGATATCAAAAATGTCAAAAATGAAATGGTGTAATTTGTACAGTTGTGTAACATTTCCTTGACTACAAATACGTGAGAACACGTTCATCTGAAAGACGAGTTTGTTCAGAATCAGCTACTTAGCACAAATTGACTGACTCACACATTCCCGCAGCATCAATGTCATAGATGTCAAGAAGTTGTTTTCTTATACGGTCTGTGGTCAGTGCATTTGCCCGTAGAAGCTGAGCGTTCGTTCACTTCAGCGGGACTGCATGGAACAGTTTTTTTTTTCATTCCTGGACACTCAGCGTCTCTGGGGGTGAATGGAGCTGTGGGTAGGCCTGGATGCTGAGCTTCTGCATGATAATTGGAGGATCAGTTGAAAGGCTGAATCCCATTTTGACTGAACAACTATTCTGAGATACACACCGTCACTAGGAGCTCAGTACCGTTGTGGTTTTTGTAAGAGAGGTCGAAGGACAATCTGCCTCCCATTTCTTAGTATTTACTTGGCGAAATTACTTGACCATTTCCATTATTCATTTGTTACACTGTTAATAAAACACACTCATAGTATTTCCTTGTTTCCATTTAACATAACTAGCTGGGGTACCCGGCGCTGCCCAGGTTAACCTGTTTTAGACATAAGCCAAATGCCAATCATTTTAATCAAAACAATTGCCAAACATCTGTTGTCTTACAGATGTAATATTTAATGGGCTAAAATTTGTCCAGCAGAACTATAAGAGGTGGACTCCCCAAACAAAGTGGAAATACTTGGTTAAAAGAAAAACATTTGAAGTCCTTCATGCAGACTTTGTTTTGCATTCAAATTTATAACAAAATTACACACAAAAGGTAGGTAACACGTAAATGTAAATATCGAATCAAAATTGAGGTAGTGGTGTATTTCACTGTTTTTACAAACATAAAATGAATGTATTCAGACAGGAAGGCAAACTGGGTTGTACAGGACAGTCAGGTGCTTAACAGTTGAGAACATAAATAGCTGAAGGAAGGGATTAAATAAACAGAGATGGCCAACACATATACAGGGCTGGAAATTTCAATCTGCCTGGTCATACCCACAGCCTCATCCTAAGCATGTTGTTTTGCTGAGTGTGCTGTGGCTGTGCTGTGGTGAGTGTGCTATAGAAAGGAATTAAATAAACAGAGATGGCCAACACATATACAGGGCTGGAAATGGTTATACCCACAGCCGGCTATTTTGGGGGTAATTTTCAGTTCAACTTTAAAAAAACAAAACAAAAAAAATGGTACCAGTTTGTTCTCTGTGTCATGAGGAATCAGAATATATATAGGTTTTAGGGCTACATATTATAGTTTGGGAGGTTATCCCGGACAGACAGACAGAGAGAGACAGACAGACAGACAGACGTAGCCCTTTATGTGTATATATATATATATATATATATATATATATATATATATATATATATAGGATTTTCCCAGCATGCACTGGTTAACATGTTTGCTGATAAAACAACTAGTTAATGCCATTTCTCGCATGCTATGTGGTTTACATTCATTGCTGTTACTATTCTTAATGTCTTAATGCTCTTCGACCCATCTCTCAAACACCATCATAAAGTCTGCGGATGATACCACCGTGGTTGGGCTCATCTCGGGGGGGGGTCTGATTACAGAGATGAGGTCAACTGACTGACAGCGTGGTGTTCAGCTAACAATCTGCCGCTGAACACCAGAAAAACAAAAGAAATAATCCTGGAATTCAGGAAGGGCAGGGCCGACCCAGCCCCACTCTACATCCATGGGGACTGTGTGGAAAGGGTCAGCTCCACCAGGTTCCTCCAGCTCTCTGACAGCCTCTCCTGGACTGCCAACACCACAGTGGCGGTGAAGAAAGCCCAGCAGCGACTCCACTTCCTGAGGGTGCTCAGGAAGAACAATCTGGAGGAGAAGGTGCTGGTGTTCTACAGAGTCACCATCGAGAGCATCCTGACGTACTGCGTTACAGCATGGTACGGGGGGTGCTCAGCAGCAGACAGGAGAGCACTGCAGAGGGTGATCAACACGGTCCAGAGGATCACTAGCTGCTCTCTGCCCAGCCTGGAGGACATTGTCAGTTCTCGCTACCTCAGCAGAGCTGCCAGTATCATCAAAGACACATCCCACCCCAGCAACCACCTGTTAGACCTACAACCCTCGGGCCAACGGTATAGGTCAATCAAAACTTGGACAAACAGACTCAGGGACAGCTTTCTCCCCAGAGCAATCACTGCAATGAGCAATAACAAAACATTAATCTGCACTTTTCAAAGTTTCTTGTGCAATATTTTCCCATGCAGTATCATTCCACAGTTGTACACAATTTCTCGTTTTACATTTTATATTTTGTCCATTTTATTTTTAGTTGTACATATATTTAGATAATATATTTTGTTAAATTTTATTATCTTTTATTTGGATAAGCACCTTTTGGAGTTGCACTCACATCTTGTTGCAATGTAAATTACAATGATGATAAAGGCGATTCTGATTCTGATTCTTTTATGCATGTGTGTGAGTGTTAGACCAGCTAATGACCTTCCATCAGCATGCGTACAGCGTTAAGGTGCCTTGACGCACGCATTTTGGCTCCGCATTCCCACACACTTCATCGTGATAATGCCACCCGCTGTGTTCCCAGCTGGATGCCGCGCTTTGTGCCTCTGGACGCTGCGTATATAAAATAATTATTTTGTAGTGGATTAATCATATTCTCTCAGAGTTTGGCTGATGAAAACACCTCTAATTGCTTCCGGAATCACAGAGGACTGTTCCAGCTGCAGCTTTTCTGTCTCTCTCTCTCCTGTGTACTTCATGACTTAGAGAACGTATTTGGAATAGTTTAAAAGGTAATTATTTGTAATATTTATATTGTAATAGCTTGGCAAAACAGTTGCATGTCCATTCCTTCTCATGAGTAGTGATAAAAATTATTGTTGGATCCTCTTGCTTGCCTCTACTGGTGGTTCGCTCTCACTGCGGTATTGTATCACTTCCTGTTCCGGAGCACAGTGGTGTTTTTCTGTATCTGTTAGCTGTTTAATCTGCGCAGTTAGATTGATCTAGTTATCTAGATTACGATTTGTTTCCCAGTGTAATCTTTACGTGCCTTAACTAAAGCACTCCTTCTGCTGAATCACCTCTAAATTATTTACACATTATTCACTTTGCGTGTTTTTAGGAATCCGCTAGCTTAGCGTAGCTACTAGCTCTTAGCCGATTTAGCATGGCGGCTTCTCCTGTCTCTCCCGCACTTTCTGCTCTGGGTGTGAAATGTTTAGTTATTCCTCGGCCTCCTTTAGCAGTAACGGTACTTGTAATAAGTGTAGCTTATTCGTAGCTTTGGAGGCCAGGCTGGGCAAATTGGAGACTCGGCTCCGCACCGTGGAAAATTCTACAGCTAGCCAGGCCCCTGTAGTCGGTGCGGACCAAGGTAGCTTAGCCGCCGTTAGTTCCCCCCTGGCAGATCCCGAGCAGCCGGGAAAGCAGGCTGACTGGGTGACTGTGAGGAGGAAGCGTAGCCCTAAACAGAAGCCCCGTGTACACCGCCAACCCGTTCACATCTCTAACCGTTTTTCCCCACTCGACGACACACCCGCCGAGGATCAAACTCTGGTTATTGGCGACTCTGTTTTGCGAAATGTGAAGTTAGCGACACCAGCAACCATAGTCAATTGTCTTCCGGGGGCCAGAGCAGGCGACATTGAAGGAAATTTGAAACTGCTGGCTAAGGCTAAGCGTAAATTTGGTAAGATTGTAATTCACGTCGGCAGTAATGACACCCGGTTACGCCAATCGGAGGTCACTAAAATTAACATTAAATCGGTGTGTAACTTTGCAAAAACAATGTCGGACTCTGTAGTTTTCTCTGGGCCCCTCCCCAATCGGACCGGGAGTGACATGTTTAGCCGCATGTTCTCCTTGAATTGCTGGCTGTCTGAGTGGTGTCCAAAAAATGAGGTGGGCTTCATAGATAATTGGCAAAGCTTCTGGGGAAAACCTGGTCTTATTAGGAGAGACGGCATCCATCCCACTTTGGATGGAGCAGCTCTCATTTCTAGAAATCTGGCCAATTTTCTTAAATCCTCCAAACCGTGACTATCCAGGGTTGGGACCAGGAAGCAGAGTTGTAGTCTTACACAACTCTCTGCAGCTTCTCTCCCCCTGCCATCCCCTCATTACCCCATCCCCGTAGAGACGGTGCCTGCTCCCAGACTACCAATAACCAGCAAAAATCTATTTAAGCATAAAAATTCAAAAATAAAAAATAATATAGCACCTTCAACTGCACCACAGACTAAAACAGTTAAATGTGGTCTATTAAACATTAGGTCTCTCTCTTCTAAGTCCCTGTTGGTAAATGATATAATAATTGATCAACATATTGATTTATTCTGCCTAACAGAAACCTGGTTACAGCAGGATGAATATGTTAGTTTAAATGAGTCAACACCCCCGAGTCACACTAACTGTCAGAATGCTCGTAGCACGGGCCGGGGCGGAGGATTAGCAGCAATCTTCCATTCCAGCTTATTAATTAATCAAAAACCCAGACAGAGCTTTAATTCATTTGAAAGCTTGTCTCTTAGTCTTGTCCATCCAAATTGGAAGTCCCAAAAACCAGTTTTATTTGTTATTATCTATCGTCCACCTGGTCGTTACTGTGAGTTTCTCTGTGAATTTTCAGACCTTTTGTCTGACTTAGTGCTTAGCTCAGATAAGATAATTATAGTGGGCGATTTTAACATCCACACAGATGCTGAGAATGACAGCCTCAACACTGCATTTAATCTATTATTAGACTCTATTGGCTTTGCTCAAAAAGTAAATGAGTCCACCCACCACTTTAATCATATCTTAGATCTTGTTCTGACTTATGGTATGGAAATAGAAGACTTAACAGTATTCCCTGAAAACTCCCTTCTGTCTGATCATTTCTTAATAACATTTACATTTACTCTGATGGACTACCCAGCAGTGGGGAATAAGTTTCATTACACTAGAAGTCTTTCAGAAAGCGCTGTAACTAGGTTTAAGGATATGATTCCTTCTTTATGTTCTCTAATGCCATATACCAACACAGTGCAGAGTAGCTACCTAAACTCTGTAAGGGAGATAGAGTATCTCGTCAATAGTTTTACATCCTCATTGAAGACAACTTTGGATGCTGTAGCTCCTCTGAAAAAGAGAGCTTTAAATCAGAAGTGTCTGACTCCGTGGTATAACTCACAAACTCGTAGCTTAAAGCAGATAACCCGTAAGTTGGAAAGGAAATGGCGTCTCACTAATTTAGAAGATCTTCACTTAGCCTGGAAAAAGAGTCTGTTGCTCTATAAAAAAGCCCTCCGTAAAGCTAGGACATCTTTCTACTCATCACTAATTGAAGAAAATAAGAACAACCCCAGGTTTCTTTTCAGCACTGTAGCCAGGCTGACAAAGAGTCAGAGCTCTATTGAGCTGAGTATTCCATTAACTTTAACTAGTAATGACTTCATGACTTTCTTTGCTAACAAAATTTTAACTATTAGAGAAAAAATTACTCATAACCATCCCAAAGACGTATCGTTATCTTTGGCTGCTTTCAGTGATGCCGGTATTTGGTTAGACTCTTTCTCTCCGATTGTTCTGAGTTATTTTCATTAGTTACTTCATCCAAACCATCAACATGTTTATTAGACCCCATTCCTACCAGGCTGCTCAAGGAAGCCCTACCATTATTTAATGCTTCGATCTTAAATATGATCAATCTATCTTTGTTAGTTGGCTATGTACCACAGGCTTTTAAGGTGGCAGTAATTAAACCATTACTTAAAAAGCCATCACTTGACCCAGCTATCTAAGCTAATTATAGGCCAATCGCCAACCTTCCTTTTCTCTCAAAAATTCTTGAAAGGGTAGTTGTAAAACAGCTAACTGATCATCTGCAGAGGAATGGTCTATTTGAAGAGTTTCAGTCAGGTTTTAGAATTCATCATAGTACAGAAACAGCATTAGTGAAGGTTACAAATGATCTTATGGCCTCGGACAGTGGACTCATCTCTGTGCTTGTTCTGTTAGACCTCAGTGCTGCTTTTGATACTGTTGACCATAAAATTTTATTACAGAGATTAGAGCATGCCATAGGTATTAAAGGCACTGCGCTGCGGTGGTTTGAATCATATTTGTCTAATAGATTACAATTTGTTCATGTAAATGGGGAATCTTCTTCACAGACTAAAGTTAATTATGGAGTTCCACAAGGTTCTGTGCTAGGACCAATTTTATTCACTTTATACATGCTTCCCTTAGGCAGTATTATTAGACGGTATTGCTTAAATTTTCATTGTTACGCAGATGATACCCAGCTTTATCTATCCATGAAGCCAGAGGACACACACCAATCAGCTAAACTGCAGGATTGTCTTACAGACATAAAGACATGGATGACCTCTAATTTCCTGCTTTTAAACTCAGATAAAACTGAAGTTATTGTACTTGGCCCCACAAATCTTAGAAACATGGTGTCTAACCAGATCCTTACTCTGGATGGCATTACCCTGACCTCTAGTAATACTGTGAGAAATCTTGGAGTCATTTTTGATCAGGATATGTCATTCAAAGCGCATATTAAACAAATATGTAGGACTGCTTTTTTGCATTTACGCAATATCTCTAAAATCAGAAAGGTCTTGTCTCAGAGTGATGCTGAAAAACTAATTCATGCATTTATTTCCTCTAGGCTGGACTATTGTAATTCATAATTATCAGGTTGTCCTAAAAGTTCCCTAAAAAGCCTTCAGTTAATTCAAAATGCTGCAGCTAGAGTACTGACGGGGACTAGAAGGAGAGAGCATATCTCACCCATATTGGCCTCTCTTCATTGGCTTCCTGTTAATTCTAGAATAGAATTTAAAATTCTTCTTCTTACTTATAAGGTTTTGAATAATCAGGTCCCATCTTATCTTAGGGACCTCGTAGTACCATATCACCCCAATAGAGCGCTTCGCTCTCAGACTGCAGGCTTACTTGTAGTTCCTAGGGTTTGTAAGAGTAGAATGGGAGGCAGAGCCTTCAGCTTTCAGGCTCCTCTCCTGTGGAACCAGCTCCCAATTCAGATCAGGGAGACAGACACCCTCTCTACTTTTAAGATTAGGCTTAAAACTTTCCTTTTTGCTAAAGCTTATAGTTAGGGCTGGATCAGGTGACCCTGAACCATCCCTTAGTTATGCTGCTATAGACGTAGACTGCTGGGGGGTTCCCATGATGCACTGTTTCTTTCTCTTTTTGCTCTGTATGCACCACTCTGCATTTAATCATTAGTGATCGATCTCTGCTCCCCTCCACAGCATGTCTTTTTCCTGGTTCTCTCCCTCAGCCCCAACCAGTCCCAGCAGAAGACTGCCCCTCCCTGAGCCTGGTTCTGCTGGAGGTTTCTTCCTGTTAAAAGGGAGTTTTTCCTTCCCACTGTAGCCAAGTGCTTGCTCACAGGGGGTCGTTTTGACCGTTGGGGTTTTACATAATTATTGTATGGCCTTGCCTTACAATATAAAGCGCCTTGGGGCAACTGTTTGTTGTGATTTGGCGCTATATAAAAAAATTGATTGATTGATTGATTCCTTCTCATGAGTAGTGATAAAAATTATGTTTATATTAGATTTAACGCCTCGTTATAATCGTTCAGATAAGTTGTGCTGTGATGCAGTGCGCTAACGCAATCACGCACACACAGTCAGTGTTTTTTAATTGTTTGCGCAATGTTCACGTGAAGTTCACATAATTAATGTGTGACAGATTTTGAACATTTCAAAATTTTCTTTGCACACTTGCATGAACCCATACACAGTTTACAATGGTTTACAATGCACTTACAATGAGTTTCCTCTCCTGCACAGCAGATTGCTTACCAGCGGGTGGATCAAATTTGTGCAAGTGTCAAGGCACCTTTAGTACTTAATGACAAGGGGTGTGCTCTCAGTGTTGTGCGGTGTTTGGGGGCCCAAAAGCAGCCATTAAATTGAGGTTGTCTCTCAGTTTGAGTTATTGTTATAACAACCCACTCATCTGATACAATAATCTCAACATTTCATTTTTCGAGTTTAATGTTTCATTAGTTTGTTCAATCAATCAATGGTTCAGTCGGAGTAAGCTAGGCAGCTAACAAGGTGCACACACAACAGCAGACAATGCTAATATTGTTGACGTGATTTTGTCATCCATGTATTTTTGTAACGCATTTACAATTATATTATGTACTCACAATGAACGCACTAAATAATTTCAGGCACGTACACTTTCAATATAGAGATATTCAGCATGTGAATGAGGTATGTTCAAACATTTTCAAGGTGTGTAACAATTCATTCAATTCATTCATTTAATTTTGCTGGCTTTTATCATAAGGTTATCCTCACAATAACGAGTACACGTCTCAATGCAGTTCAGGTTATATGATCGGTTGATTTCACTGTCCAATCATGACTAGGAGCGCGGAGCACGTTTGTTTGTTTTTTATTTCCGTGACAACCAATCACAGCTCTTAGAGGACTGCGTCATGCCTAGCAATGGAGTCAACACCGCCTCCTCACAAAGACAGGAGTTTCTGTCACCTCCTTGCTTAGACTTGCTCTCAGACACCTTCTGGCTCATTGTCAGACTAAGATTCCTTGCCAGGAAATTTTAGCCTAAATTAGGAGCTCTTTGAGAGGACTTTGAGTTGCTTCACGAACACGGACCCTGGTATTTTCAAAAGTTCATGTATGCACATGTGTGCCCTCCTGCAGATGCCATTAAAAGGTAAATAAAATACTGTTCATGATTGATTGATGAATGACTGAGTTTATTCTGCAACATCAATATAAACATACAGAGGTGAATGTATCAATGATACACAGATAAGACAATAAAGCATAGACGCTTATTTCTATTGTGGTCCTTGTGAAATTATCACGTGACCAAATAGAGGTGCTTGATAGAGGAGGATTTTATTAAAAAGACGACCTGAAAGGTCAGCTACAATTTGCCAGAAGGTACATCTGAGATGTAAGACTAGATTTAATGTTTTGGTGAAAAAAAATCTTCCTCTGTACCACTTCACCATGAAGCTGTATAAATGGAGATACTAAATGCAAAACATGCACTATGCACATTTTCTCCAATCACAGCCACAGAAGCCTGTAATTTCTTGTGGGTTGTCTGGGTGTCTTGGTGTCTTTCCTCACTGTTCTCCTTCTTGCACAGTCACTCAGTTTTTGAGAACTGTCTACTCCCCACAGGTTTATCATAGAGTGCCATACTGTTTGTATTTCTTCATAACTGATGTAAATAGTCTAAGACATATTCAGTGACTTGGGAATGTTCATGTATCCATCCCCTGACTTGTCTGAAGATAACTGGCAATTAAACTGAGATCTGCCGCTACCAGAAATCCACCGAGCTGCTGACCAGGTCAGCCTCACTGGTCTCCTGCAGAGCATCACGGTGGAGCTCTCAAAGTGGAGGTCGGTCTTTTAAGTCCTGAGCGATTTCTCTCACCAGGCGCTGGAAGGGCAGCTTGCACATCAGCAGTTCGGTGGATTACTGGTAGCGGCAGATCTCTCTCAGCACCACGGTGATTGTAACGGTGAGGCTTCTTCACACCGATGGTAGCCGGAGCGCTCTTCTGGGCGGCTTTGGATTTACGGGCGGTCTGCTTGGTTCTGGCCATATTAAAGCTTCCTTCAGATCTGCTGAGCCAGGTCTCTGTGTCACTTAGAAATTTCGTAACACTCCACTGCTTGATGAACAATAACTGCTGGTAACCTGTAAAATAAGCTACCTGCCTCATTTTTATCACCTCTGTTTGAACAACTGACGAAAGCACATAAGTTGACCATTGTTGAAGCTTCTGCAATTGTTCGCCAAATGCACGTAGCACAGCGGCCACCGCGTCGTAATCCAGAATGGCCGCAGGGCACAAAATGACGTGATCAATACATCACATGAAAACGCTCTATAGAGAGTGGTACAGTAAATTTACAGTCAGCATGTGGAGGCAGGTTTTCACTTTGGCGGAGATACAAATGCAGCAATAATGTTAATCCACGTTTGTTTTTTACAACAAAGCGTTTCCTACTGTGTGAAATTTAACCTAAAAATGGATCAAAAACAAACAGATCAAGAACAGCCCAAAATGTTAGCAGCTCTGCAGGAGTTGCCTTAAAAAAAATAAATTAAATTTGCACTCAACATTCATTGAACCACATTAAGATTAAATGACACAGTTAGAGCTGAGGCCATAAATTTTTTTATATATATATTCATTTGCTAAATATTAAATTTGAAAACACTTGGACATTGTTTTCTTTTTACTACTATTATGTTAACAGTATGTCTACGCTATGAAGACTGGTGTCAGGATTTATTATTCCTCTCACCTGATGACTGCTGGGAAAGGCTCCAACGCCCCCATGATCCTTAATTGGAAAATGAATTAACAAATAAATACATTACAGCTGGGTTGGGCAAAGTAAATAAAATAAAAAAAAAAAATAATAATAAAATCAAGATTCCCCCCCCATAATTTTGATATTCATGATATCATGAATACATATAGTTTAAGAGTATAATGACTGAGGCCTAGACAAGAGGGTTTATTATTTTAACTTTAGAATACTTTATAAACAAAAAACACTGTAAACATTTAACTGTGCAAAAATATGTGTCCGACTTAAAAAAAAAAATACAAGCAGCACGTCTTGTAACTTATTAAAATAATTAACTTAATGTTGTGACTACAATCACAAAATTATCTTGGGAAGGCAGCAAACATCACAAATATTTGTAGATGTATATCTGAGGTAGAAATGGGCATGCACTTTGGAAAACTGCAGACTGACTGGGTATGGTCACAGTGTGCCCATATAGTATTTTTTTGTTTGTTTGTTTTTTTGCTTTTTGGGGGGGGGGGGGCAAAAAAAAAAACCCTTTAAAAGAAAGAGTGCTACTCATGGGATTTGTTTCCACAGCTAATGAATAGCTTATATTTAAGCTACATTGATAAAAGCAGTCACCAGGAACACAGTGCCTGGTCATATGTCACAAATGAGGTGTTATGTCTCTGGTGTCATATATTTTGCGTGACGAATCAGCTGACTGTAGACAGTGACGGCAGAAACAGCTTCTATCGTGATTCATGAGGATGAAAAGATTTGCCCCATCTGATTCGTTACCTAAGAAGATGCTGCAATAATAACACAGTGCCTTTCTGAAAAGTTCTGAAACTACATAAAAAAGGTCAAGCACTAAGGGGGAACGCTGGATGTTTTTCCTCTTAGGGGCCGTATATGCTCTGTTCTCATTTAGAGCAATTGGAAAAAAAAGTTGCTGGTGCTTTTATATAAGTATTTGAACACCTGTGAAAATAAATGTTAATATTTGGTACAGTAGCCTTTGTTTGCAATTACAGAGGTCAAACGTTTCCTTAATTTTCTTAAAGAAAAATTAACAGGTCTGTGAGAGCCAGAATTCTTGCTGGTTGGTAGGTGTTCAAATACTTATTTTCCTCACTGTAGATATATATAGATAGAGATAGATATACAGTGAGGAAAATAAGTATTTGAACACCCTGTGATTTTGCAAGTTCTCCCACTTAGAAATCATGGGGGGTCTGAAATTTTCATCTGTGAGAGACATAATCTAAAAAAAAAAAAAAAATTGGAACTCACAATGTATGATTTGTTAACAATTTATTTGTATGTTACTGCTGCAAATAAGTATTTCAACACCTGTGAAAATCAATGTTAATATTTGGTACAGTAGCCTTTGTTTGCAATTACAGAGGTCAAATGTTTCCTGTAGTTTTGCACCAAGTTTTCACACACTGCAGCAGGGATTTTGGTCCACTCCTCCATACAGATCTTCTCCAAATCTTTCAGGTTTGGAGTTTCAGCTCCCTCCAAAGATTTTCTATTGAGTTCAGGTCTGGAGACTGGCCAGGCCACTCCAGGACCTTGAAATGCTTCTTACGGAGACCCTCCTTAGTTCCCCTGGCTGTGTGTTTTGGGTCATTGTCATGCTGGAAGACCCAGCCATGACCCATCTTCAATGCTCTTATTGAGGGAAGGAGGTTGTTTGCCAAAATCTCGCAATACATGACTCCATCCATCCTCCCTTCAATATGGTGCAGTCGTCCTGTCCCCTTTGCAGAAGAGCACCCCCAGAGTATGATGTTTCCACCCCCATACTTCACGGTTAGGATGGTTTTCTTGGGGTTGTTCTCATCCTCTAAACATGGTAAGTGGAGTTGATTCCAAAAAGCTCTATTCTGGTCTCATCTGACCACATGATCTTCTCCCATGCCTCCTCTGGATCAACCAGATGGTCACTGGTGAACTTCAAACAGGCCTGGACATGTGCTGGCTTGAGCAGGGGGACCTTGCTGCACTGCAGGATTTTAAACCATGACAGCATCATGTGTTACTAATGTAATCTTTGTGACTGTGGTCCCAGCTCTCTTCAGGTCATTGACCAGGTCCTCCTGTGTAGTTCTGAGCTTTCTCAGAATCATCCTTACCCCACAAAGTGAGATCTTGCATGGAATCCCAGACCGAGGGAGCTTGACAGTCATCTTGTGTTTCTTCCACTTTCTAATAAATAATCATAACAGTTGTTGTCTTCTACCAAGCTGCTTGCCTGTTATCCTGTAGTCCATCCCAGCCTTGTGCAGGTCTACAGTTTTGTCCCTGGTGTCCTTAGACAGCTCTTTGGTCTTGGCTATGGTGGACATGTTGGAGTGTGATTGATTGAGTGTGTGAACAGGTGTCTTTTATACAGGTAACATGTTCAAACAGGTGCAATTAATACAGGTAAAGAGTGCAGAATAAGAGGGCTTCTTAAAGAAAAATTAACAGGTCTGTGAGAGCCAAAATTCTTGCTGGTTGGTAGGGGATCAAATACTTATTTTCTGCAGTAACATACAAATAAATTATTTTTAAAAAATCATACATTGTGATTTCCGGATTTTTTTTTTTAGATTATGTCTCTCACAGTGGACATGCACCTGAGATGAAAATTTCAGACCCCTCCATGATTTCTAAGTGGGAGAACTTGCAAAATTGCAGGGTGTTCAAATACTTATTTTCCTCGACAGATAGATTAGATAGATAAGATTAGATAGATAAGATAGATAGATTAAAGAAAGGCTAGATGAAAGTTTAGGCTGTCAGAGTTATTCATGTTGAGTAAAACTGGACAAGGTTGATCTAAAACTCACATAAATGTAATCATGATCTGGATATTGATGTCACTACAAAGCCAATGTCTCTATTGTGTTGTTTTTTTTTTTTATCTACACCTACTCGAAAACCTACTGAAATGATTGAACATTATTTTTTATTCACTATAATTTTTACCCAAACACAAAACAGGTGGGAGTGCAACAGGGAGGAGGGTCGTCATTCCAGTATAATAAGGGATTTCTCAATGAAAGCCACAGCCTCAAAGGAACATTTACCTAAAGATGGCTGACCTGAGGGCAGTTCCATTTCTACAGAGAGTGCCACATCCGTCCCAGTGGAGTCTGTGCTGTCTTCTGTTGGGCCTGCTGGTTCAGAGGAGGTCTGCTTGATTTCCTGGATCTCAGCGGAGGACGGGAGCTCTGCTGTGTCAACTGTTAAAGACATAAAATTAAAATAAAACGCTCCAAACATTCTTCGTCAATGTATCAATGGAGTTGTGATCCAAAAGGATGTTTGCAGCAGGTAATATCTCTCTGCACACAGAGAAAGGAAAGAAATGTTCTTCAGTTTCATTACTTACTGAAGTTTTGTCCGAACTGAAGCTGAGTGTTGAAAACCCTTCAACTATGCTTTTCTGTTGGTCCTGTTTTATTTGAAAGTGGACTGTCCGGTTTAGAGTCACTCTCCCTTTTTTTTTTTTTTTAACTCTTTGCCTCAAAGGACAGAATTAGTTTCAAATGGGTTTCAATATATATTTCAAACTCATGATTTCAGGCAAGTCCCCTTAGCTTGGTAACTTTAGCTGAACCTTCCAATTCAGAGTGAAAAGCTGCCACTGTGAATCAGGAAAAGGTGAATTACAGTATTAGCAGCAACTCTACGAAAAAATAAGAATAAAGATAAGACAGTGATCCTCAGCTCACCATACCACAATGATAAAATTCATTATTTTATGGTTCCAGTTCTTTGAGATCCATTTGCTTTTACTAAAAAAAAAAACGAACATGTTTACTGGGCAGCGCAGCTTGTTTGTGGGTGGGCGCTAAAGGGTTAAAATACGACGCATATGAGGCAATAATCCTACATCTGGGGACAGCCCTCATATGTCCCCATCAGAAACACGGAACTTTCTCTGAGTTTTTGGGCAAATTACATGGCAAACAAAGTGATAAAGTAAAGAAAAAGTGACAGTGTGGTGGAGAGTGGACATGTCATGTCAAGGCAGTTGTGCAGCTGAGAGAACGGAGCTACTCTGTCAAGGTGTGTATGCTAAAACTTACCGACACGACGTCTCCCATCTGTCTAGCCTTTTCTTCTCCACGGGGAACCAAAAAAAAAAAAAAAACCACGAAACACGACTGCTTAGGTGATTGCAGCCAAAAACACCCTTTCTCCATTAGAAGTGATGCTGTGTTTGTATTACGCAACAGCAGGCTGTCCCTAGAAGTGGTAAAATCCTGGTGGATCCATGAAATCCACTCAGGAGGCGGCAAACACTCTACAGGGAATCCCCAGCACCAATTAGGTTTACATATTTCCTTGACTAAACTCCTGACCTTGAATCGGGACCTGCCTCATTTAATGACTGAGTCAAAACCCCGTCTGAAAAAATAAACGACTGCCTTAAATAAGCGCCAGGCATTATGTGCATTTAAAAAGATTATATTTGGATGATTCACTCTTTTTTCTAAGTCCGCTGCAGAGTGGTACCTTTTAAAGTTCTCCGTCGCATGACTCGCACATTTATGCAATTAATCCCCAGAAAAGCAGCTTTTTCTGTACTAGTTTGTACCTCAACAAGCGCCACTTCATATACAACCATTAACCTACAAACCAACATTACCAGTATGTACAATTTTCCTCCATGTATTGCAGGTTTGAGCGTCTTTTTCCAACTCCATGTTGCAAAGTTGGTCATATTTACGGACTTTTCTGCCAAACGTATTTGATCCATGATTGAAATGTAATCGGCGGGCGCACTGCAAAAACTATTAAAATATGACGGGAGAGGGAGTTGTGAAACTGGAAAAGTGACCAATCACAGCCCTTGCGGTCTCCGTTGTTTGGCAGGTGTGCATCAGGCTACAGAGAGGGTTCGCAGCCACGTAGAGGGATCTGATCTAAAGCGGTTAGATTAGGTGATCTTTGGTTCACCACACCCAGGGATATGTGTGAAACTTAACACCATATTACAGTCCAGGCGGTAAGCAACATTTTGTTAATAATCGCCGGCCTTGAATACAAGCCTGCCTCATTTAAACACACAATAGCACAATTTTAAAAAATAAATAAATGCCTGATCAAAGAAATACAGTACCCACTTTCCTCAAATCAGTGCGTGTCAGTGCTGAACTTCATTTCATACCTCTGTTGCGACTGGCACTCAGACTGCTCTATCCGGTACATGCGAGGGGTGTAAATGATGCAGGTCCCAATTCAGGATCCCCCGTAGATTGTTTGGCGTCTCCTGACTGTAACTAATCTGTTACATACATATAACAGATTTTGGTCATTTTATACAAATAACGGATTTCATCCATTTTGCTATGTACTGTATTTACTCCATTAAAGGCCCCTGGGGCCTGCAAATTTTGTGAAGGGGGACGTTTACTGATGATCGTTTGCATGCGCAAACATGGACAGTCACTGTACACAGTACGGCCTTACGTTACGTACGGACATGCGTACTGCATGCAAGAGAAGCCTGCATGCCCAGTCGGGCACAGCCCGAAAAGGCAACGTGGACCTTCCATCTCCACCCTGTGAGCTCACCACTGGCATGGGGAACCGCCGGTGTCAGGTGCGTTGTCCCATGGGCGGCAGTGAAAGGGCCAGACCCGGGTGGCAGGGGCTGGCTCTAGGGGTGTGGAACGTCACCTCGCTGTGGGGGAAGGAGCTGGAGCTTGTGCAGGAGGTGGAGTGATACCAGTTAGATCTGGTGGGCCTTGCCTCCACGCAGAGCCTCGGCTCCGGAACCACTCTCTCGGTCGGCACCAAGGTGCTTCTGGTGGACTGTGAGGCACCTCAGGAGGGGAAAACGGGCCACCTTCCAAGCTGTCTACAGTAAGGATGGGACTCTATTGACCTCAACTGAGGATGTAATCTGGCGCAGAAAGGAACACTTTGAGGAACTCCTGCATCAGACCGGAGCGCCCTCTATGGTAGGGGCAGAGCTGGAAACTGATGGAGGATTTTCATCCATTTCCCTGGTGGAAGTCACTGAGGTAGTCAAGCAACTCTGCAGTGGCAAGGCCCCAGGAATTGATGAGATCCGTCAAGAAATGCTGAAGGCTCTGGGTGGGGAGGGATTGTCTTGGATGAGACATCTCTTCAACATTGCATTGAGGTCTGGGAAAGTGCCTAAGGAGTGGCAAACTGGGGTGGTGGTCCCCATATTTAAAAAGGGGGACCAGAGCGTGTGTGCAAACTACATGGGCATCACACTACTCAGCCTCCCTGGTAAAGTCTACTCCAGGGTGCTGGAAAGGAGGGTTCGGCCGATAGTCGAAACTCTGATTGAAGAGGAACAATGCGGGTTCTGTCCTGGTCATGGAACAAATGACCTGCTCTTTGCACTCACAAGGATCCTGGAGAGTGCCTGGGAGTATG
Source organism: Thalassophryne amazonica (assembly GCF_902500255.1). NCBI lineage: Eukaryota > Metazoa > Chordata > Actinopteri > Batrachoidiformes > Batrachoididae > Thalassophryne > Thalassophryne amazonica. The sequence goes on from NC_047106.1 coordinate 137,194,340, forward strand.
CCTACCCAGTCTACATGTGTTTTGTGGACTTGGAGAATGCGTATGATTGGGTACCCCGGGAGATACTGTGGGAGGTGTTGGGGGAGTATGGAGTGAGGGGGTCCCTTCTCAGGGCCATCCAATCTCTGCACTCGCAAAGCGAGAGCTGTGTTCGGGTGCTTGGCAATAAGTTGGACTCGTTTCTGGTGGGGTTTGGCCTCTGCCAGGGCTGTGCCTTGTCCATGAATATTACAAACAGGATATCAAGGTGCAGTCGGGGGGAGGAGGGTTTCCAGTTTGGAGGGCCCAGGGTCTCATCACTGCTTTTTGCAGATGATGTGGTCCTGTTGGCTTCATCGGCCTGTGACTTCCAACACTCGGGATCGGTTTGCAGCTGAGTGTGAAGCGACTGGGATGAGGATCAGCACCTCTAAATCTGAGGCCATGGTTCTCAGCAGGAAACCAATGGATTGCCTACTACAGGTAGGGAATACGGTTATGCCCCAAGTGAAGGAGTTCAAGTACCTCAGGGTCTTGTTCATGAGTGAGGGGACAATGGAGCATGAGATTAGTCAGAGAATCAATGCAGCAGGGGCAGTACTGCATTCACTCTACCGTACTGTTATGACGAAAAGGGAGCTGAGCCAAAAGGCAAAGCGCTCGATCTACTGGTCAACCTTCGTTCCTACTCTGGGTGTAGGGTGAGAAGTTTGGTTATCCGTGGGGAGGTTGGAGTAGACTCGCTGCTTCTTTGCGTTGAAAGGAGCCAGCTGAGGTGGTTCGAGCATCTGATAAGTTAATCTTTAATTAGTCTTACATTAATAATCTTTAATAATTAGTCCTTTTAGACTTGTCAGCTGCGTTTGACACAGTTGACCACATAACTCTTTTAAATCGCTTAGAAAACTGTGTGGGGGTTAGGGGGACTGCCCTGGAGTGGTTCAGGTCTTATCTCAGTGGGAGGAGCTGCTCTGTCAAATTGGGGGATTTCACCTCTTCCTCTGCATCTCTAAATTATGGAGTACCGCAGGGGTCAATTCTAGCGCCTGTTCTTTTTGCCCTCTACCTCCTCCCACTGAGTCAAATCTTTAAAAATCATGGCTTACAATATCATTTTTACGCAGATGACTGCCAGATTTACCTGCCACTCAAAAAACTTGCTTCTGCCCCTTTGGCGCCTCTTTTGAATTGTTTGAGTGACGTCAAGGTTTGGTTGGCCAACAACTTTTTAAGTCTAAATGAGGATAAAACAGAGGTCATATTATTTGGAAAGATTGACCCCCTCTTGGACCTGGGCCCTCTTAAACAGTACGTGAAACAGTCTGTCACCAACCTTGGCGTCATTATTGACAAAGATTTTAAATTTGACAAGCAGGTAAACGCCGTTGTCAAATCTGGATTTTATCATTTGTGTCTTTTATCCAAAGTTAAACCTTTTTTATCTCTCAATGCCTTTGAACCAGTCGTGCACGCTTTTGTGTCCTCTCGTTTAGACTACTGTAATGCACTTTTTATCGGCATCAGCCAAAATGCACTTTCTCGCTTACAGTTGGCCCAGAATTCTGCTGCGCATCTCTTAACTGGGAGCAGAAGGCGAGAGCACATTACTCCAGTTCTGGCGTCTTTGCACTGGCTTCCAGTTCGTTTTAGAGTTGATTTTAAGATTTTATTGTTTGTTTTTAAAGCTTTGAATGGACTGGACCCAACGTACATTTCGGACCTCATCCGAATTTATCAGCCTCCCCGTGTTTTGCACGTCTGAGGGCCAGTTCCACCTTGTGGTGCCTGTGATGTGATGTGGTGCCAGGGGAGACAGGGCTTTTTCTGTGGTGGGCCCTCAGCTGTGGAATGATTTGCCCCTTAATATCCGAACAGCCCCCACTGTAGAGTGTTTTAAGTCTCGTCTGAAGACCCATTTTTATGCTTTGGCTTTTAGCACCACGTGAGTGTGTGGTCCTCTGTGTTTTTTTTTTTTTTTGTGTACAGCACTTTGGAAACTGTGTTTGTGAAATGTGCTACATAAATAAAGGGTATGGTATGGTATGGTATATAAGGATGCCTCCTGGGCGCCTCCCTGAAGAGGTGTTCCAGGCACGTCCATCTGGGAGGAGGAGACCCCAGGGAATACCCAGGACTAGGTGGAGAGATTACATCTCCACACTGTCCTGGGAAGGCCTCGGGATCCACCAGTCAGAGGTGGTCAATGTGGCACAGGAAAGGGAAGTCTGGGGTTCCCTTACTGGAGCTGTTGCCTCCATGACCTGCAGGCAACACCAATTAGGTTTACATATTTCCTTGACTAAACTCCTGACCTTGAATCGGGACCTGCCTCATTTAATGACTGAGTCAAAACCCCGTCTGAAAAAATAAACGACTGCCTTAAATAAGCGCCAGGCATTATGTGCATTTAAAAAGATTATATTTGGATGATTCACTCTTTTTTCTAAGTCCGCTGCAGAGTGGTACCTTTTAAAGTTCTCCGTCGCATGACTCGCACATTTATGCAATTAATCCCCAGAAAAGCAGCTTTTTCTGTACTAGTTTGTACCTCAACAAGCGCCACTTCATATACAACCATTAACCTACAAACCAACATTACGGGAAGTCTGGGGTTCCCTTACTGGAGCTGTTGCCTCCATGACCTGCAGGCAACAGCAGGTCATGGAGGGTTTGGCCTCCATGACCTGCTTTTGGGGGGTTAGGCCACTTTGCCCCACTGGTAACAACTGTTGCCGAAGTGTATCACTGTCATTTTCTACTCACAATATAAAATCTCAAAGAGGGACTCAACTGATAACATTACATGCCTTACAACTCAAAAAAAAAAAATCTGGGCATAAATGGGTTAATTGAATAAATACAGTAATTTAAGTTAAGCTGCCACTTGCCACTGTGCGCCAGCCTCAGCTCACAACACTACATGATCCAAAAATATCTCACACTATGGCTCAAACTTGGAGGAAACACTGAATTGTCTCCATGCATTGGTATACTCACCGTGATGTTTAACAGGTTCACTAGAGCTGGCAGCTGGGCTCCGTCTTTCCTCTTCTTGATTCTTCTTCTGAGGGGGAATGACCTCAGCACTAGGAGGTTTCAAATCATTTTCTATGGAGGTTCGGGGTGACAACATGTCCATCTCCTCTCCCCAGTCGGACACAGGTTGGTGGCTGTCCAGCAGAGCGAAGGGGCTAATGGGTTTGCCTCCTTCCACTGTCTCCGGTGTAGCACTGATGGGCGGGATGTGAACCTTCGGCCTGGGAGCCCGCTGGTCTTTGGGGCTTCCTGTTGTTGTGGTTTGAGACCAAGATGCAGGAGATTTGGGGGAGCTGGTTTCACTCAGTTGTTTCACAGTGTCTTTCTTTCCTTCTTTTCTGGAGTTCTGTTCTCCCTCTGAGCCATTACTCTTTTCATCCACTTCATTATCATCCTCTCCATCACTGGCATCCTCCCACTCATCATCATCATCCTCTCCATCGATGGTCTTCTCCTCCTCCTGATAAAGATATTAAAGATGTTTTCTGTAAAACTGTTCGTGAGGTCTGCGTAAGCTTACTCTAAATTAAAAAGGAAAGAAAAATACAAATGTATCCTGTCACAGCTCTGTCTCTGCATTTATTTGGTCACAACTCACTTTCCCTGAAGCTTCATATTGAAGGCCACTTCACACACCTTTTCCTTCTGTTCATTCCTCTATTTTGAGGTTTACTGTTGACAGTGATCATGACCTCAGTGACCTACATGTACCTCAACCATATCCAATTGTTCAACAAAGAAATAAATTAACATTTTGAAGTTGACCTTTAGACCCTCAATCCCAGACACAGTATGGGCATTACCAACATCAAGGTTGAAGGTCAATTAGACCAAACTTTAGAGTGCAGACAAACAGAAAGTACTTGCTCTGTCTTCTATAGTAGCATTTATTGTGTTAGAGGTAAAGGAAATCTCTGAGAAGCAGAGTGGAAACTGATCAACATTCTACAAAGAATAAAAAGTCAGTCACGTCCAGAAGTAATATTTAAATTATCAGACAGCCTCCACAGTTGTGTACTCCAGAAAGCTGGAGTTTACTTCAGCCTGTTAATCCTGAATTCTGAGGTAAAATACCCTCACATTAGTACACTCACATTGCAGCTCCAGAACAGCTGATTTGAGTTTTGTGAACTGGAGCAGATTGACTCAAGGCTATTAAAGTGACGCTCGTTCACAAAGGCTTCCAAAAGCTACCAGCAAAGGAGTGCAGATTACTACATTAATGAACACAGCAAAAAAAAAAAAAGACCAAATTTGGGTAAAGTGGCATCCATGATTCAATGTCAATGAACATCTTTGCGTAGGTAAACACAGATTCAATGAATCTATATGCAGAATCAAGGAAAAACTTTCTTGGCAGTTTTTCAGCTATAAATTACGACAGCGTTTTAGGGCCACATTGAGTTTTTTTTCTTTGACTAGGGCAACATTGAGGTTTGTTTTTTTACTAGGGCCACACTGGTTTTTTGTTTTGTTTTGTTTTTTTACAAGGGCCACATTGAGGTTTTTTTTTTACTAGGGCAACATTGAGGTGTTTTTTACTAGGGCCACATTGAGGTTTTTTTTTTTTTACTAGGGCAACATTGAGGTTTTTTTACTAGGACCACACAGGGGTATTTATTTTTTATTTTTTTAACAAGGGCCATGTTTTGTTTTGTTTTTTTTTTTACTAGGGCCACATTGATTTTTTTTTAAAACTAGGGCCACAGTCTTTTTTTACTAGGGCCACAAAGGGTTTTTTTTTTTTTTTTTTTAAACAAGGTCCATGTTTTGTTTTTTTTAAACAAGGGCCATGTTTTGTTTTTTTGTTTTTTTTAAACAAGGGCCATGTTTTGTTTTTTTGTTTTTTTTTAAACAAGGGCCATGTTTTGTTTTTTTGTTTTTTTTAAACAAGGGCCATGTTTTGTTTTGTTTTTTTTTTTACTAGGGCCACAATTATTATTTTTTTTTTTACTAGGACCACATTGAGGGTTTTTTTTTTTAGACTTTGAGAATAAAGTTGTAATATTACAAGAATAAAGTCATAATTTTACAAGAATAGAACTTATAATATGAGAATAAAGTCATAGTTTTATGACAATAAAGATGTAATTTTATGAGAGAAAAACTCGGGCAACTAGGGCAACATTGAGCTTTTTTTTTTTTTACTAGGGCAACACTGAGGTGTTTTTTACTAGGGCCACACAGGGTTTTTTTTTTTTTTTTTAAAACAAGGGCCATGTTTTGTTTTTTTTACTAGGGCCACATTGAGTCTTTTTTTTTTTTTTTTACTAGGGCCACACAGGGTTTTTTTTTTTTAAACAAGGGCCATGTTTTGTTTTGTTTTTTTAGACTACGACCACACTGAGGTTTGTTTGTTTTTTTTTTTTTGACTAGGACCACACTGAGGTTTTTTTTTGTTTTTTTTTTTTTTTACTAGGACCACACTGAGGTTTTTTTTTGTTTTTTTTTTTTTTACTAGGACCACACTGAGGTTTTTTTTTGTTTTTTTTTACTAGGACCACACTGAGGGGTTTTTTTTAGACTTTGAGAATAAAGTTGTAATATTACAAGAATAAAGTCATAATTTTACAAGAATAGAACTTGTAATATGAGAATAAAGTCAATTTTATGACAATAAAGATGTAATTTTATGAGAGAAAAACTCGGGCAACTAGGGCAACATTGAGCTTTTTTTTTTTTTTTACTAGGGCAACACTGAGGTGTTTTTTACTAGGGCTACACAGGGTTTTTTTTTTTTTTTTTAAAACAAGGGCCATGTTTTGTTTTTTTGTTTTTTTTAAACAAGGGCCATGTTTTGTTTTTTTGTTTTTTTTAAACAAGGGCCATGTTTTGTTTTGTTTTTTTTTTTACTAGGGCCACAATTATTATTTTTTTTTTTACTAGGACCACATTGAGGGTTTTTTTTTTAGACTTTGAGAATAAAGTTGTAATATTACAAGAATAAAGTCATAATTTTACAAGAATAGAACTTATAATATGAGAATAAAGTCATAGTTTTATGACAATAAAGATGTAATTTTATGAGAGAAAAACTCGGGCAACTAGGGCAACATTGAGCTTTTTTTTTTTTTTACTAGGGCAACACTGAGGTGTTTTTTACTAGGGCCACACAGGGTTTTTTTTTTTTTTTTAAAACAAGGGCCATGTTTTGTTTTTTTACTAGGGCCACATTGAGTCTTTTTTTTTTTTTTTTTACTAGGGCCACACAGGGTTTTTTTTTTTTAAACAAGGGCCATGTTTTGTTTTGTTTTTTTAGACTACGACCACACTGAGGTTTGTTTGTTTTTTTTTTTTGACTAGGACCACACTGAGATTTTTTTTTGTTTTTTTGTTTTTACTAGGACCACACTGAGGTTTTTTTTTGTTTTTTTTTTTTTTACTAGGACCACACTGAGGTTTTTTTTTGTTTTTTTTTACTAGGACCACACTGAGGGGTTTTTTTTAGACTTTGAGAATAAAGTTGTAATATTACAAGAATAAAGTCATAATTTTACAAGAATAGAACTTGTAATATGAGAATAAAGTCAATTTTATGACAATAAAGATGTAATTTTATGAGAGAAAAACTCGGGCAACTAGGGCAACATTGAGCTTTTTTTTTTTTTACTAGGGCAACACTGAGGTGTTTTTTACTAGGGCCACACAGGGTTTTTTTTTTTTTTTTAAAACAAGGGCCATGTTTTGTTTTGGTTTTTTTTGACTAGGACCACACTGAGGTTTGTTTGTTTTTTTTTTTTGACTAGGACCACACTGAGGTTTTTTTTTTTGTTTTTTTTTTTTACTAGGACCACACTGAGGTTTTTTTTTTGTTTTTTTTTTTTTACTAGGACCACACTGAGGTTTTTTTTTTGTTTTTTTTTTACTAGGACCACACAGGTTTTTTTTTGTTTTTTTTTACTAGGACCACACTGAGGGGTTTTTTTTAGACTGAGAATAAAGTTGTAATATTACAAGAATAAAGTCATAATTTTACAAGAATAGAACTTGTAATATGAGAATAAAGTCAATTTTATGACAATAAAGATGTAATTTTATGAGAGAAAAACTCGGGCAACTAGGACAACACTGAGCTTTTTTTTTTACTAGGGCAACACAGGGTTTTTTTTTTTTTTTTTTTTTTAAACAAGGGCCGTGTTTTTTTTGTTTGTTTTTTTTAAAACAAGGGCCATGTTTTGTTTTTTGTTTTTTTACTAGGGCCACATTGATTTTTTTTTTACGAGGGCCACATTGAGGGTTTTTTTTTTTTTAGACTAGCGCCACATTGAGGTTTTTTACGAGGGCCACATTGAGGGTCTTTTTTTTTTTAGACTAGGGCCACATTGAGGTTTTTTACGAGGGCCACATTGAGGGTTTTTTTTTTTTTTTTTTTAGACTAGGGCCACATTGAGTCTTTTTTTTTTTTTACTAGGGCCACATTGATTCTTTTTTTTTTTTACTAGGGCAACATTGAGGTGTTTTTTACTAGGGCCACACAGGGTTTTTTTTTTTTTTTTTTTTTTAAAGGGCCATGTTTTGTTTTTTTTTTTTTTTTTTACAAGGGCCATATTGGGGTATTTTTTTTTTTTTTTTTTACGAGGGCCACATTGGGGTATTTTTTTTTTTTTACGAGGGCCACATTGGGGTTTTTTTTTTTTTTTACGAGGGCCACATTGGGGTATTTTTTTTTTTTTTTAACTAGGGCCACATTGATTTTTTTTTTTTACTAGGGCCACATTGAGTTTTTTTTACTAGGGCAACATTGAGCTTTTTTTTTTACTAGGGCCACAGAGGGTTTTTTTTTTTTTTTTTTTTTTAACAAGGGCCATGTTTTGTTTTGGGTTTTTTTTTTACTAGGGCCACATTTTTTTTTTTTTTTACGAGGGCCACATTGGGGTTTTTTTTTTTTTTTTTTGACTAGGACCACACTGAGGTTTTTTTTTTTTTTTTTTTTTACTAGGACCACACTGAGGTTTTTTTTGTTTTTTTTTGACTAGGACCACACTGGGGTTTTTTTTTTTTTTTTTTTTTTACTAGGACCACACTGAGGGGTTTTTTTTAGACTGAGAATAAAGTTGTAATATTACAAGAATAAAGTCATAATTTTACAAGAATAGAACTTCTAATATGAGAATAAAGTCATAATTTTATGACAATAAAGATGTAATTTTATGAGAGAAAAACTCGGGCAACTAGGGCAACATTGAGCTTTTTTTTTTTTGACTAGGGCAACATTGAGGTTTGTTTTTTACTAGGGCCACACTGTTTTTTTTTTTTTTTTTTTTTTTTTTTTTTACAAGGGCCACATTGACTTTTTTTTACTAGGGCCACATTGAGGTGTTTTTTACTAGGGCCACATTGAGGTATTTTTTTTTTTTAACTAGGGCCACATTGAGGTTTTTTTTTTTTTTTTAACTAGGGCCACATTGATGTTTTTTGTTTTTTTTTAACTAGGGCCACATTGAGGTTTTTTTTTTTTTTACTAGGGCAACATTGAGGTTTATTTTACTAGGACAACACAGGGGTATTTATTTATTTTTTTTTAACAAGGGCCATGTTTTGTTTTTTTAGTTTTTTTTTTTTTAACTAGGGCCACACTGAGTCTTTTTTTTTTTTACTAGGGCCACATTGACTTTTTTTTTTTTACTAGGGCCACAAAGGTTTTTTTTTACTAGGGCCACAAAGGGTTTTTTTTTTTTTAAACAAGGGCCATGTTTTGTTTTTTTTGTTTTTTTTAAAAAAGGGCCATGTTTTGTTTTTTTTTGTTTTTTTAAACAAGGGCCATGTTTTGTTTTTTTGTTTTTTTTAAACAAGGGCCATGTTTTGTTTTGTTTTTTTTTTTACTAGGGCCACAATTATTATTTTTTTTTAGACTTTGAGAATAAAGTTGTAATATTACAAGAATAAAGTCATAATTTTACAAGAATAGAACTTATAATATGAGAATAAAGTCATAATTTTATGACAATAAAGATGTAATTTTATGAGAGAAAAACTCGGGCAACTAGGGCAACATTGAGCTTTTTTTTTTTTTACTAGGGCAACATTGAGGTGTTTTTTACTAGGGCCACACAGGGTTTTTTTTTTTTTTTTTTAAAACAAGGGCCATGTTTTTTTTTTTTTTTACTAGGGCCACATTGGGGTTTTTTTTTTTTTTTTTTTTACTAGGACCACACTGAGGTTTTTTTTTGTTTTTTTCTTTGACTAGGACCACACTGAGGTTTTTTTTTTTTTTTTTTTTTTTTGACTAGGACCACACTGAGGTTTTTTTTTTTTTTTTTTTTTTACTAGGACCACACTGAGGTTTTTTTTTTTTTTTTTTTTACTAGGACCACACTGAGGTTTTTTTTTTTTTTTTTTTTTTTTTACTACGACCACACAGGTTTTTTTTTTTTTTTTTTACTAGGACCACACAGGTTTTTTTTTTTTTTTTTTTTTACTAGGACCACACTGAGGTTTTTTTTTTGGTTTTTTTTTTCCTAGGACCACACTGAGGGTTTTTTTTAGACTTTGAGAATAAAGTTGTAATATTACAAGAATAAAGTCATAATTTTACAAGAATAGAACTTGTAATATGAGAATAAAGTCAATTTTATGACAATAAAGATGTAATTTTATGAGAGAAAAACTCGGGCAACTAGGACAACACTGAGTTTTTTTTTTACTAGGGCAACACAGGGTTTTGTTTTGTTTTTTTTTTTAAACAAGGGCCATGTTTTTTTTGTTTTTTTTTTTTTTAAACAAGGGCCATGTTTTGTTTTTTGTTTTTTTACTAGGGCCACATTGATTTTTTTTTACGAGGGCCACATTGAGGGTTTTTTTTTTTTAGACTAGCGCCACATTGAGGTTTTTTACGAGGGCCACATTGAGGTTTTTTTTTTTTTTTTAGACTAGGGCCACATTGAGTCTTTTTTTTTTTTTACTAGGGCCACATTGAGTTTTTTTTTTTTACTAGGGCAACATTGAGGTGTTTTTTACTAGGGCCACATTGAGGTTTGTTTTTTTTTTTTTTTACGAGGGCCACATTGAGGTTTGTTTTTTTTTTTTTTTACGAGGGCCACATTGAGGTTTGTTTTTTTTTTTTTTTACGAGGGCCACATTGAGGTTTGTTTGTTTTGTTTTTTTTGACTAGGACCACACTGAGGTTTGTTTGGTTTTTTTTTTTTGACTAGGACCACACTGAGGTTTGTTTGTTTTTTTTTTTTTACTAGGACCACACTGAGGTTTTTTGTTTTTTTTTTTTCTTACAAGGGCCACATTGGGGTTTTTTTTTTTTTTTTAACTAGGGCCACATTGAGTTTTTTTTACTAGGGCCACAGAGGGTTTTTTTTTTTTTAACAAGGGCCATGTTTTGTTTTGTTTTTTTTTACTAGGGCCACATTTTTTTTTTTTTTTTACGAGGGCCACATTAGGGTTTTTTTTTTTTTTTTTTTTTGACTAGGACCACACTGAGTTTTTTTTTTTTTTTTTTTTTTTTTTGACTAGGACCACACTTTTTTTTTTTTTTTTGACTAGGACCACACTGAGGTTTTTTTTTTTTTTTTTTTTTACTAGGACCACACTGAGGTTTTTTTTTTTTTTTTTACTAGGACCACACTGAGGTTTTTTTTTTTGGTTTTTTTTTACTAGGACCACACTGAGGGTTTTTTTTAGACTTTGAGAATAAAGTTGTAATATTACAAGAATAAAGTCATAATTTTACAAGAATAGAACTTGTAATATGAGAATAAAGTCAATTTTATGACAATAAAGATGTAATTTTATGAGAGAAAAACTCGGGCAACTAGGACAACACTGAGCTTTTTTTTTTTACTAGGGCAACACAGGGTTTTGTTTTTTGTTTTTTTTTAAACAAGGGCCATGTTTTTTTTGTTTGTTTTTTTTTAAACAAGGGCCATGTTTTGTTTTTTGTTTTTTTACTAGGGCCACATTGATTTTTTTTTTACGAGGGCCACATTGAGGGTTTTTTTTTTTTTTTTAGACTAGGGCCACATTGAGTCTTTTTTTTTTTTTTTTACTAGGGCCACATTGAGTCTTTTTTTTTTTTACTAGGGCCACACAGGGTTTTTTTTTTTTGTTTTTTTTTTTTTTTTTTTTTTTTTTTTTTTAAAAAGGGCCACATTGGGGTATTTTTTTTTTTTTTTACGAGGGCCACATTGGGGTATTTTTTTTTTTTTTACGAGGGCCACATTGGGGTATTTTTTTTTTTTTACGAGGGCCACATTGGGGTATTTTTTTTTTTTACGAGGGCCACATTGGGGTATTTTTTTTTTTTACGAGGGCCACATTGGGGTATTTTTTTTTTTTTACGAGGGCCACATTGGGGTATTTTTTTTTTTTTTTTTTTTTTACTAGGGCCACAGAGGGGTTTTTTTTTTTTTTTTAACAAGGGCCATGTTTTGTTTTGTTTTTTTTTTTTACTAGGGCCACATTTTTTTTTTTTTTTTTTTACGAGGGCCACACTGGGGTTTTTTTTTTTTTTTTTTTTTTTGACTAGGACCACACTGAGGTTTTTTTTTTTTTTTCTTGTTTTTTTTTTGAGTAGGACCACACTGAGGTTTTTTTTTTTTTTTTTTTTTGACTAGGGCAACATTGAGCTTTTTTTTTTTACTAGGGCAACATTGAGGTGTTTTTTACTAGGGCCACACAGGGTTTTTTTTTTTTTTTTTTTTTTTTTAAACAAGGGCCATGTTTTGTTTTTTTTGTTTTTTTTACTAGGGCCACATTGGGGTATTTCTTTTTTTTTTTTTTTTTTACTAGGGCCACATTGGGGTATTTCTTTTTTTTTTTTACGAGGGCCACATTGATTTTTTTTTTTTTTTTTTTTTTTTTTAACTAGGGCCACATTGAGTTTTTTTTTTTTACTAGGGCCACACGGGTATTTTTTTTTTTAACAAGGGCCATGTTTTGTTTTTGGTTTTTTTTTTTACTAGGACCACACTGAGGTTTTTTTTTTGTTTTTTTTTTTTACTAGGACCACACTGAGGTTTTTTTTTTTTTTTTTTTTTTCTTGACTAGGACCACACTGAGGTTTTTTTTTTTTTTTTTTTGACTAGGACCACACTGAGGGGTTTTTTTTAGACTGAGAATAAAGTTGTAATATTACAAGAATAAAGTCATAATTTTACAAGAATAGAACTTGTAATATGAGAATAAAGTCATAATTTTATGACAATAAAGATGTAATTTTATGAGAGAAAAACTCGGGCAACTAGGGCAACATTGAGCTTTTTTTTTACTAGGGCAACATTGAGGTGTTTTTTTACTAGGGCCACACAGGGTTTTTTTTTTTTTTTAAAAACAAAGGCCATGTTTTGTTTTTGTTTTTTTTTTTACTAGGGCCACATTGGGATATTTTTTTTTTTTAACTAGGGCCACATTGAGGGTTTTTTTTTTTTAACTAGGGCCACATTGAGGGTTTTTTTTTTTACTAGGGCCACATTGAGGGTTTTTTTTTTTTTTTTTACTAGGGCAACATTGAGCTTTTTTTTTTACTAGGGCCACAGAGGGTTTTTTTTTTTAACAAGGGCCATGTTTTGTTTTGTTTTTGTTTTTTTACTAGGGCCACATTTATTTTTTTTTTACGAGGGCCACATTGGGGTATTTTGTTTTTTTTTTTTTAACTAGGGCCACATTGGGGTATTTTTTTTTTTTTTTACTAGGGCCACATTGAGGGGTTTTTTTTTTTTTTTTTTTAGACTAGGGCCACATTGGGGTTTTTTTTTTTTTTTTTACTAGGGCCACATTGAGGGTTTTTTTTTTAGACTAGGGCCACATTGGGGTATTTTTTTTTTAACTAGGGCCACATTGAGGGTTTTTTTTTTTAGACTAGGGCCACATTGGGGTATTTTTTTTTTAACTAGGGCCACATTGAGGGTTTTTTTTTTAGACTAGGGCCACATTGACTTTTTTTTTTTTTTACTAGGGCTACATTGAGTCTTTTTTTTTTTTTACTAGGGCCACACTGAGGTTTTTTTTTTTGCCTAGGACCACACTGAGGTTTTTTTTTTTTTTTTGACTAGGACCACACTGAGGTTTGTTTTTTTAGACTTTGAGAAGTTGTAATATTACAAGAATAAAGTCATAATTTTACAAGAATAGAACTTGTAATATTATGAGAATAAAGTCAGAATTTTATGACAATAAAGATGTAATTTTATGAGAGAAAAACTCTGCTTCCCAAAATGAGATCTGTGGAGCGCTTTAAGCTGTGCTTCAGTATAGGTTTTACAGATAAGGAAGACAGACAGAGGTTCTTTTTAAATGTGGGTAGCCAATGAAAGCTTGAAGGTTGTACCTAAAAGGGCCTACAGCACATGTCTGTCACTCCTCCCAGCACTTCTGTTGAAAGTGCCAGTTGGAAGCATGGCTACAATTGAGAATTGAACCTGGATCGCTGCCATCTCAGGTTAACGTGCAAACCATTACGCCACCACCCCACGAAATACTTTGTCTTTTGGCCCATCTGCAGCACAGATTTCACTTTTAACAAAAGATTTTGTCATGGAAAGCCGCGCGGAGGCTTCGCGCGTAAAGACCAATTCGCTTTGGAATCGAGACAAAGGAACACCTCCGTTTCGGCGTGTCAGAGGACAAGTTTGGACATGTCTATCTCGGCTTTCAATGCTTACCAGTCCAGTACGTATCAGTGAAATTGTGGAGAGCTGGACATGTCCCAACTTGTCCTTTATCACGCCGAATCGGAGGTGTTCCTTTGTCTCGCTTCATCAGCGAATCAGTCGTGATGCGCGAAGCCTCCGCGCGGCTTTCCATGACAAAATCTCTTGTTAAAAGTGAAATCTGCCAGAAAATGGCTGATGTCCAGCTCTTGTGATAACCAGAGAAAGAGCACACGATGGTCTCGTATCCACAGAGCCATCCATTTAGAAATGGTCCGGTGGCTTGTGCCGCGTCGTCGCAGCTCGGAGCGCGGAGCGTCCTTAAAGGGGTCCTTAAAGCTGTAGTAACAGACCTTATTCTCTGTGAAGCCCGTAAAATTTTCACGGAAAGCCAGATAAATTTTTCAAATGGTTTCCAGGTGCCAGTCTCTAACAGGTTCTGAAAAAATTCTGATGGAAAAAAGTCCTTTTCATTCCACCATTTCCAGACAATGAAAATCCGACGAGGGGGCGGTCCACTCCTTCCCAAGGCGTGCTCACAGGCGAATGACGTCACCGACAGGCGTGGAAAAACTCAGGCATACGCACGAGGGTTCAAGCATGTCTGACATAAAAACATATGAATGAAATCCATATAGTTTTTGAAAAAAATAAAAAGGACCGTTACTTTATTGACAGACCTCATATATGCAAGAAAATGCGTCTATTCTGCAGGAGGAACCACACAGACTTCGCCTGTAGTTCCGGCGATTAGTAGCTCCCGAAATTACCTCTTTGATGGAGGAGATGGCTGGAAGTGGCAGTCTACAGGGTTATCGCTTCTCATATAAATACAACTTTATTCTCGTAATATTACAAGTTTTTCTTCTTGTAAAAATACGACTTTATTCTCATGGTATTACAAGTTTTTTCCTGTAAAATTACTATTTTATTCTCGTAATATTACGACTTCATTCTCGTCTCCTTCTTGCATGATCAGTGTTTGACAACTACTCATATAAATCAAGTCCAAGAAAAAGTCAATGGTTTAGAAAATTTCATCTATCCAACCTCTAACTTGTCTGAAGAAAACCTGCTGTACACATGATGATTTGCATCAACAATAATACTTGTATCTAGTTTGTCCAATTATTTATGGCCACAGAAAATACAGGAGTGGTGTATAGATTTGGCTGTAATTCCTAAATTGTTAATGCAGTACTTTTGTTAAACCTCTTGAATTAGAACTTGTGGATCTGACTGTATGCTAAAATAAACATCACAGTGAATGATAAGCCCTTTACCTTATGCAATGTGACAGCTTTGGGCTTCTCTCGCTCCTCCTCCTTGTTCTTTGCCTTCTCCTCGACATTGGTCTTGTCTCCCTTTTCCATATCCTCTTCTTTATCTCCCTCCCAGCGGTTGTCGTGCATGCTGTTAATGGCATCCAGTCAAGTCAAACGTTTATTTCACAAACATACTCAAAAATGCTGCTAAAGGTTTTTCTGAATAATAACATTACAGCAACAATACGCATAAACAATCAGCTCCTGTTCATCAAACAAACTGTATGACTGACTAAATGGGCATCAACAATAGTATGTAAAGTAAGGCCTACAGACACCGACAAACTGTGCTATTTTAACCAACTATCAATTAAAGTAAACAATGATTATGAGCTCATGATGCCAACTGTCAGCTTTCACCTGATGGTTACTACATCACAATCCGTTTAGAGCTTCAATCCAATGTTGTAATGTAATCTTACAGCTGACCTATTCTCATGACACAGGCCCCATCCAAGAAACCTTACACAACTACCTTATTTTCCGAAGTATAACTCGCAGTTTTTGTACTTTTTGTACTACTTTGGAAGATCCTGTGACTTACACTCAGGTGTAACCTATATACCAAAAAAAAAAAAATCATGTATTCGTTAATGATAATCTCAATTTATATAGGGCTTTGCCAGGAATAAAAGTACTAACAAAAATTAACTCCATTTAGAAAAGTATAGTAAGTCCCTTGGTTTCACTCGGGGTTGCCACAGTAGATGTGCATGTTGATTTGGCACCATTATTATTAGACACCAATAATAAAAGTGCACTACAACAATGGTTAAGCATTGAGCTTGAGACCAGAGGATCCTCAGTTTAAACCCCAGCCTGACCAGAAAAATCACTAAGGGCCCTTGGGCAAGGTCCTTAATCCCCTAGTTGCTCCCGGTGTGTAGTGAGCACCTTGCATGGCAGCACCCTGACATTGGTGTGTGAGTATGCATGTGTGAGCGGGTGATTGCGAGGCATTTATTTATTTATTGTTTATTTGATGAGGACAATGCACATTAATGAATACTTTGTACATTTTCATGCCTTAGTGTAAATATGCCAGATTTAGCTAAAAGCTACTTTCCATCTGTAGTCCTCAGACACACAACAAACAATTACAATAAATAAATTAAAACAAACCATGAGATTATGTACAATACATCTCACCTGTGTTGACAGGTTTGATTGTTTTTGAACCATTTTTTAAGCTAATTTTTAAAAGCACTCAGGGTGGGACTGTCTCGCATCCTTGTTGGAAGGCTGTTCCAGTTTGTACAACCTTTCACAGAGATGGTGTTTTGTCCTGTGGCAGTTCGTCTGAGGGGCACCTCACAGTCCCCTCTAGAAGCAGACCGAGTCCTGTGGTTAGGATCTCTATGTCTAATAAATTCCTCCACAGGAGGTGGGGCTAGGCCATGGAGAAATTTGTAGATGAGAAAAGCCCGCTTAAACATTATAAAGTTGTTAAAACTTAAAAGATGGTATTTCTCCAGAATTTCACAGTAATGAGTGGAATATGGCTTTTTAGCAAACACTTTGATGGCTTTTTTATAAAGTTGCTCTAAAGGTTTTAGTACTGTCATACCAGCAAATGACCATATTGTGCAACAATATTCAATATGCATCATTGTAAACGACTTTGAGCTTCTGATCCAGATGGAAAAGCGCTATACGAGGTCTGTCCAAAAAGTAACGGACCTTTTTATTTTTTCAAAAACTATATGGATTTGAATCACGTGTGTGTTGGAAACCATTCAGAAGATTCAGACGGCTTTCGATGACTTTCAGTCGAGTGAGTATCCGAGAAATTGTGTAACAGCTGGACATGCCCCAACATGTCCTGTGAGGCTTCCAAGACGGAGGTGTTTTTTTGCTGCACGTCCTGAGCTGTTTCGTGCCGACGTGCGAAATCCTCCGCACGTCTTTCATTACAAAATCTCCTGTAACAGTGGAATGTGCCGCAAAAGTGCTATGTCCAGCTCTCCTGCCATTTCTGTGGTGGTCACATGATGTCCCGGATCAACACAGCGTTCAGTTTAGAAATGATCTGGTTGATCCAGCCTGTCGATGGCCGCTCGGCGCGCCGTGCGTCCTCCGCCGCTGTGGGCCGTCTTTAAAAAGGTTTTAACAGTCCATAATCCACGTGACGCCGACAGAATCTTCACTGATATCCAACTGAATCTATCGAATGGTTTCCAACTGCCTGTCTCTAACAGTTTCTGAAAAAAAATTCATGGAGCAAAGCGGCAGTCTCTCAGCAAGTTCTCAGACAAAAGAAATCCGACGGGAGGGGTGGACCAGTGCTCACTCAAAGCCCGCCCACAGGCGAATGACGCAACCGACAGGCGTGGAAAAACTCACACATGCACACGAAGGTTCAAGCTTGGCTGATGTAATCACACGTGATTCAAATCCATATAGTTTTTGAAAAAAATAAAAAGGTACGATACTTTTTGGACAGACCTCGTATAAATACAGTCTATTTACCATTTATATAGCAGATCTACCTTGTATCTGCTGTGGAGCTATGCCTCCAAGAAGCACTTTTTGACATATGTGACATACTCCAGAAAATACAGTTTCATTTGACATAAGTTGGCTATGTACCACAGGCTTTTAAGGTGGCAGTAATTAAACCATTACTTAAAAAGCCATCACTTGACCCAGCTATCTTAGCTAATTATAGGCCAATCTCCAACCTTCCTTTTCTCTCAAAAATTCTTGAAAGGGTAGTTGTAAAACAGCTAACTGATCATCTGCAGAGGAATGGTCTATTTGAAGAGTTTCAGTCAGGTTTTAGAATTCATCATAGTACAGAAACAGCATTAGTGAAGGTTACAAATGATCTTCTTATGGCCTCAGACAGTGGACTCATCTCTGTGCTTGTTCTGTTAGACCTCAGTGCTGCTTTTGATACTGTTGACCATAAAATTTTATTACAGCGATTAGAGCATGCCATAGGTATTAAAGGCACTGCGCTGTGGTGGTTTGAATCATATTTATCTAATAGATTACAATTTGTTCATGTAAATATGGAATCTTCTTCACAGACTAAGGTTAATTATGGAGTTCCACAAGGTTCTGTGCTAGGACCAATTTTATTCACTTTATACTATCTATCCATGAAGCCAGAGGACACACACAAATTAGCTAAACTGCAGGATTGTCTTACAGACAAAGACATGGATGACCTCTAATTTCCTGCTTTTAAACTCAGATAAAACCGAAGTTATTGTACTTGGCCCCACAAATCTTAGAAACATGGTGTCTAACCAGATCCTTACTCTGGATGGCATTACCCTGACCTCTAGTAATACTGTGAGAAATCTTGGAGTCATTTTTGATCAGGATATGTCATTCAATGCGCATATTAAACAAATATGTAGGACTGCTTTTTTGCATTTGCGCAATATCTCTAAAATTAGAAAGGTCTTGTCTCAGAGTGATGCTGAAAAACTAATTCATGCATTTATTTCCTCTAGGCTGGACTATTGTAATTCATTATTATCAGGTTGTCCTAAAAGTTCCCTGAAAAGCCTTCAGTTAATTCAAAATGCTGCAGCTAGAGTGCTAATAGGGACTAGAAGGAGAGAGCATATCTCACCCATATTGGCCTCTCTTCATTGGCTTCCTGTTAATTCTAGAATAGAATTTAAAATTCTTCTTCTTACTTATAAGGTTTTGAATAATCAGGTCCCATCTTATCTTAGGGACCTCATAGTACCATATCACCCCAATAGTGCACTTCGCTCTCAGACTGCAGGCTTACTTGTAGTTCCTAGGTTTTGTAAGAGTAGAATGGGAGGCAGAGCCTTCAGCTTTCAGGCTCCTCTCCTGTGGAACCAGCTCCCAATTCAGATCAGGGAGACAGACACCCTCTCTACTTTTAAGATTAGGCTTAAAACTTTCCTTTTTGCTAAAGCTTATAGTTAGGGCTGGATCAGGTGACCCTGAACCATCCCTTACTTATGCTGCTATAGACTTAGACTGCTGGGGGGTTCCCATGATCCACTGAGTGTTTCTTTCTCTTTTTGCTCTGTATGCACCACTCTGCATTTAATCATTAGTGATTGATCTCTGCTCCCCTCCACAGCATGTCTTTTTCCTGGTTCTCGCCCTCAGCCCCAACCAGTCCCAGCAGAAGACTGTGCCTCCCTGAGCCTGGTTCTGCTGGAGGTTTCTTCTGTTAAAAGGGAGTTTTTCCTTCCCACTGTTGCCAAGTGCTTGCTCACAGGGGGTCGTTTTGACCGTTGGGGTTTTTCCGTAATTATTGTATGGCTTTGTCTTACAATATAAGGCGCCTTGGGGCAACTGTTTGTTGTGATTTGGCGCTATATAAATAAAATTGATATGATTTGATAAGGTGTTCTTCCACTGGAACTAAAGACTTCATCTTAAACATCTAGCACACATCATGAGACACAACATGAATGTCACTGCTAACTCCACTGCAATCTGTGGTAACCTTCAGGGTCTTTCTGTGGTATACATGTGTGCAAGTCTGACACACAGATTATGCGCAAACTCCATGTAAAGAGTTCTTGGCGTCTATTCATATTAAATTTGGAATCCTCAACAGATAGCAGCATGACACACTTTGTTGGAATCTTTAAGAAAACAACAACACTGTAGCCGACTGCATAATCCTACAAACCCTATAGTTTCCCAGCAGCCTCCTTTCTTTAGCCACAACAACGTGATCAAGGTCTTTAGCTGCATCACTTCTACTGCAGTACCATATCTAGCAGTGGAGCTCTGGGAGCTGAAGTCAGGCTCCATCAAATCAAGTATGCAAACCCTAGTTGCAGAGTTACTGGTATAGGATATAGTTGAAAACAAATCTTTTTTGGTTTTTAACTGTTGTGCATTTCTGTGGTGGCTAGAGTACCAATATGACCATCTCCCACCACCAAACCATAAAACCGGGTTTTGCACAGGCTGGAGGACACCTGCTGTTCCTCATGTAGCTCAGTTGTTGGCACCCATTTTATGTGATTAAGGTTGTTCCTCAAACAAAATGCATTACTTACCTGCGGCTAATTGTCACTGTTCACATGACCGTTAGTCATCAATTAATGATGGTTTTACTCCAATAAAAAGGGTCTGTTTCCAGTTC
Source organism: Thalassophryne amazonica (assembly GCF_902500255.1). NCBI lineage: Eukaryota > Metazoa > Chordata > Actinopteri > Batrachoidiformes > Batrachoididae > Thalassophryne > Thalassophryne amazonica. Next base: position 137,214,376 of record NC_047106.1, read on the forward strand.
CTTCTCCACAATGATCAAGACAAGAAAGTTGCCCAGCAGCACCAGATGTGCTCCAACCAAACAAGAAATCTGTCCTGGAGGATGAGTGGATTCTGCTAATTTAGTATTGTAGAGCACAGGGGCTGCTATTTTGGCACTCACTGACATTTGAATCCTCCCTGGTTTGAACCAGAAAAAAGCAGATCAAGTCTGTATCCTGGGAACATCTGAATATCTGAAGGTCTTAGATAATTTGGTGTTGCCGTGCTTGGAAAAACGTATCCACATATAACAACGTGGTTCCAGCAATTTATATTCTCAACAAATGTCTGTGGAAACACACACAGAATTGAGGGACTGATCTGCTGACTCTGGTACCAGAGACACTGAATGTAAGAAGGAAATGATTGCAAAGACAGATGGAACAAAATAATTGTGAATGTGCTAAAAAATACATCTGGGGTTCATTTTAGGTTTGTATTATTTCATATTGTGCAAGTTTTTTTATTTATTCAATAACCTTATACATTTTACCAATACGGTGATTATCCAAATTTGGTTCATTTCATTTCTTAAGATATTCTGACTTATGTACTTGAAAATCAGGGGTACCAATAATTTAGACCAGGACTGTCCACCATGAAGAAGACAGCCCTGGTCCACTGGATTTACCTATAGCTCTGCTTATCGCCTCTGCTATTCCCTCGGTTTCGGTCACCTCGGGTTCCCTGGGTCCTGCCTTGGGATAGGAAGTCGCCAAATGTGGGAGCTTTAGGAGGGCGCTTACTATCATCTGGAGAAAAGACAGAATCAAGTTTACACAACATTTAAACGAGAGTGAAAGTAATTAGTCTACAAAAAGGACAAATAACAACAAAAAAACTAAAGTACTAAATCCCCTCTGGAGCCATGTGGCCCACGGAGGCAGGGTTCTGTATTGTGCACGACTGACTATCGCTGGATGAGTGGGTCTACAGTTAAGGAAGTGGACTGCAGAGCCAAATTTTGGTGGTTTATTTTCAGAAATGAAGTGGTCATTTCTGAAAATAAACCACCAAATGTTCCTTGATTACTGCGACACGACTGAGTGAACTTTGTTTTTGGCTGTTACCATCACAATGCATGGCAAAGCCTACAGAATTTTTCATCTTGTAAATAAACTGACACCATAAATAAAACTGTTTGAGCAGTGGTTCTTAAGATATCGAATAACATCCACAGGAGAACCTACAGAGAGGGATAGGGCACATCACCTAACTTTTTTGGTCAACATGCCAATGTACAAGATGAAGAACAGGGACCCTACAGCTTACGGCAAGATAGATTTAAGACTTTATTAATGCCAGTCTGAATGAAATTTAAGGCCAACATTACAAGAACCAAAAATGGGGGGAACAATACAAAAGGCCGAGGGTTAGGGATAAATTTCCCCAAATATTTACGGACAGGCCGCATTATCAGCCTCTCCAAACTGCAACTGAGGTTCAGTAAGTGCACACACGTCGTGACCTTGTTGATATGAGGTCATCCAGGTGCTAAGCACCGCCCTCTGGCGGTCAGAAGGAATTAAACAGAACGAGAGTTACATGTAACTGCGGTTCTATGAATTCCAGATGACTGCCAGAGTTGGTTATCTCTCAGAGTCTTGGCGATAGATTCCAAAAGGACTGAATGCCGGGTGACGTGCTCTCATATACTGTTGGCTGACGTCACCCAGGTCACGCCCACTAACGTGACTTTGTTGGTATAAGAGTACATCTGCGCATGTGCGCATGGAATAATCAAGGTGCTAAGCACTGCCCTCTGGTGGTCATCCAAAATTCATAGAACCGCAGTTACATATGTCTGTACTGTTTGATTGCATTGTCCCTGTCAAATAAACAAATAAATAATAAGTCCCTATTCTTATACTTGTCCCTATTCACCCCGTTCAAAAGCTAGAATTTTCTGAAACTGAAAAAACAACTTCTAGTCAGTAGCATTCAAAAGTTTACATTCCACTTATTTATATCTGACATGATTCCAGAGGTAATGCTGATAAGCAAATAGCCTTGTCCTCAATAGTTTCCTCTGCAATGAGAAAGTTTTGAAGATATATCAATTTTAGCTTGACGACATGGCATGGAACTTTGTACCACTGTTCCTGCAGGACTACTTCTGGAATCTAATTCTGCAAAAGAAAGTAAAAAGGACCATTCATTTTGGAAAATATCAAAGTTTGGCATAAAAAATAACTGTCTATTTAACATCTTAAATAACTTTCTCAACTTTTTAGTTTAACCACAGTGAGGACACTCACAGAGACACTCAGAGCAGACTCTGAAAGAAAAGAAAAGTTTAAAAATATATTTGTACACCTCTGCTCTTTGCTCTCCTCGCTATAGAACCCCCAGAGAAACAGATGCAGGGACTCGCTGCGAGCAGAAAAAACAAAACACAGATGTTATTCTAAAAATCTATTTTTTAATATTTTGAATGCAACGCACATGTGTCCTGGGGATGCGGCAAATTTTATATCTTGCATCCCAGCCTTGATTTGGCATCAGGATGGCATCAGCATGAAACCTGCCTTTTGGCAGCCCAACTGACGGAAAAGTGAAACATTTATCATTTCATTTCTGGTCTTTATGAGCATGATGATGGAGCTGGTGTGATCCAGAAGTCATTTGCAGCTCATTTGTGCTGTATGTCAATATGGTGGATTAAGTGGAGTGTAAATGACTCAGATGGTAGGAAATGTGGGTTGGGAGTAGAAGGAAGGTCTACTGATACTATTGTCAGCTGTTATGTAACTATGGCAACAATACCCTGGAGTTACATGCATTAAACTTGCCTCTTCTGGTGCCCTGCTCAGATGTCATGCCCTCTGTTGCCTGATATGGGTCCTCTTTAAACCTGTGAAAAAGCCACATGTTTAGAATAGAATAGAATGTCCTTTATTGTCATTAAATGAAATTTCCAAGATTGGAGAGAGCTTCTCCTTTTTCAGTGCAAACAGATAAAGTGAAAAAATATATAAATAGTTCTAAGTATAAAGTCTTACAGGACAGTGCAATGAAAATCTCTATGTGCAAATATAAGATAAGAATATAAGATGATTGTATTGCACAGGACGAATAAATATTGAGGTGGTGTTTAAAGCAGAGCACCAGCAGCAGTGACAGTGATACATACAGTAGTGTTTAGAATAATAGTAGTGCTATGTGACTAAAAAGATTCATCCAGGTTTTGAGTATATTTCTTATTGTTACATGGGAAACAAGGTACCAGTAGATTCAGTAGATTCTCACAAATCCAACAAGACCAAGCATTAATGATATGCACACTCTTAAGGCTATGAAATTGGGCTATTAGTAAAAAAAAAGTAGAAAAGGGGGTGTTCACAATAATAGTAGCATCTGCTGTTGATGCTACAAACTCAAAAACTATTATGTTCAAACTGCTTTTTTAGCAATCCTGTGAATCACTAAACTAGTATTTAGTTGTATAACCACAGTTTTTCATGATTTCTTCACATCTGTGAGGCATTAATTTTGTTGGTTTGGAACCAAGATTTCGCTTGTTTACTAGTGTGCTTGGGGTCATTGTCTTGTTGAAACACCCATTTCAAGGGCATGACCTCTTCAAGTATTCTGACATATCCAAATTGATCCATGATACCTGGTATGGATATATAGGCCCAACACCACAGTAGGAGAAACATGCCCATATCATGATGCTTGCACCAATTCAATTCAATCAATTTTTTTATATAGCGCCAAATCACAACAAACAGTTGCCCCAAGGCGCTTTATATTGTAAGGCAAGGCCATACAATAATTATGTAAAACCCCAACGGTCAAAACGACCCCCTGTGAGCAAGCACTTGGCTACAGTGGGAAGGAAAAACTCCCTTTTAACAGGAAGAAACCTCCAGCAGAACCAGGCTCAGGGCCATACAATAATTATGTAAAACCCCAACGGTCAAAACGACCCCCTGTGAGCAAGCACTTGGCTACAGTGGGAAGGAAAAACTCCCTTTTAACAGGAAGAAACCTCCAGCAGAACCAGGCTCAGGGAGGGGCAGTCTTCTGCTGGGACTGGTTGGGGCTGAGGGAGAGAACCAGGAAAAAGACATGCTGTGGAGGGGAGCAGAGATCGATCACTAATGATTAAATGCAGAGTGGTGCATACAGAGCACCACCATGCTTCACTGCCTTCACTGTGAACTGTGGCTTGAATTCAGAGTTTGGGGGTCATCTCACAAACTGTCTGCGGCCCTTGGACCCAAAAAGAACAATTTTACTCTCATCAGTCCACGAAATATTCCTCCATTTCTGTTTAGGCCAGTTGATGTGTTCTTTGGCAAATTGTAACCTCTTCTGCACGTCTTTTATTTAACAGAGGGACTTTGTGGGGGATTCTTGCAAATAAATTACCTTCACACAGGTGTCTTCTAACTGTCACAGCACATACAGGTAACTCCAGACTGTCTTTGATCATCTTGGAGCTGATCAATGGGTGAGCTTCTGCCATTCTGGTTATTCTTCTATCCATTTTGATGGTTGCTTTCCATTTTCTTCCACGCGTCTGTTTTTTTTTTTTTTTTTGGTCCATTTTAAAACATTGGAGATCATTGTAGATGAATAGCCTATAATTTTTTGCACCTGCGTATAAGTTTTCCCCTCTCCAATCAACTTTTTAATCAAACTACACTGTTCTTCTGAACAATGTCTTGAACATCCCATTTTCCTCAGGCTTTCAAAGAGAAAAGCATGTTCAACAGGTGCTGGCTTCATCCTTAAATAGGGGACACCTGATTCACACCTGTTTGGTCCACAAAACTGAAAAAGTCACTGACTGAATGCCATACTACTATTATTGTAAAACAGCTAACTGATCATCTGCAGAGGAATGGTCTATTTGAAGAGTTTCAGTCAGGTTTTAGAATTCATCATAGTACAGAAACAGCATTAGTGAAGGTTACAAATGATCTTCTTATGGCCTCGGACAGTGGACTCATCTCTGTGCTTGTTCTGTTAGACCTCAGTGCTGCTTTTGATACTGTTGACCATAAAATTTTATTACAGAGATTAGAGCATGCCATAGGTATTAAAGGCACTGCGCTGCGGTGGTTTGAATCATATTTGTCTAATAGATTACAATTTGTTCATGTAAATGGGGAATCTTCTTCACAGACTAAAGTTAATTATGGAGTTCCACAAGGTTCTGTGCTAGGACCAATTTTATTCACTTTATACATGCTTCCCTTAGGCAGTATTATTAGACGGTATTGCTTAAATTTTCATTGTTACGCAGATGATACCCAGCTTTGTCTATCCATGAAGGCAGAGGACACACACCAATTAGCTAAACTGCAGGATTGTCTTACAGACATAAAGACATGGATGACCTCTAATTTCCTGCTTTCAAACTCAGATAAAACTGAAGTTATTGTACTTGGCCCCACAAATCTTAGAAACATGGTGTCTAACCAGATCCTTACTCTGGATGGCATTACCCTGACCTCTAGTAATACTGTGAGAAATCTTGGAGTCATTTTTGATCAGGATATGTCATTCAAAGCGCATATTAAACAAATATGTAGGACTGCTTTTTTGCATTTACGCAATATCTCTAAAATCAGAAAGGTCTTGTCTCAGAGTGATGCTGAAAAACTAATTCATGCATTTATTTCCTCTAGGCTGGACTATTGTAATTCATTATTATCAGGTTGTCCTAAAAGTTCCCTAAAAAGCCTTCAGTTAATTCAAAATGCTGCAGCTAGAGTACTGACGGGGACTAGAAGGAGAGAGCATATCTCACCCATATTGGCCTCTCTTCATTGGCTTCCTGTTAATTCTAGAATAGAATTTAAAATTCTTCTTCTTACTTATAAGGTTTTGAATAATCAGGTCCCATCTTATCTTAGGGACCTCGTAGTACCATATCACCCCAATAGAGCGTTTCGCTCTCAGACTGCAGGCTTACTTGTAGTTCCTAGGGTTTTTAAGAGTAGAATGGGAGGCAGAGCCTTCAGCTTTCAGGCTCCTCTCCTGTGGAACCAGCTCCCAATTCAGATCAGGGAGACAGACACCCTCTCTACTTTTAAGATTAGGCTTAAAACTTTCCTTTTTGCTAAAGCTTATAGTTAGGGCTGGATCAGGTGACCCTGAACCATCCCTTAGTTATGCTGCTATAGACGTAGACTGCTGGGGGGTTCCCATGATGCACTGTTTCTTTCTCTTTTTGCTCTGTATGCACCACTCTGCATTTAATCATTAGTGATCGATCTCTGCTCCCCTCCACAGCATGTCTTTCCTGGTTCTCTCCCTCAGCCCCAACCAGTCCCAGCAGAAGACTGCCCCTCCCTGAGCCTGGTTCTGCTGGAGGTTTCTTCCTGTTAAAAGGGAGTTTTTCCTTCCCACTGTAGTCAAGTGCTTGCTCACAGGGGGTCGTTTTGACCGTTGGAGTTTTACATAATTATTGTATGGCCTTGCCTTACAATATAAAGCGCCTTGGGGCAACTGTTTGTTGTGATTTGGCGCTATAATAAAAAAAATGATTGATTGATTGATTGTGAACACCCCCTTTTCTACTTTTTTTTTTTTACTAATAGCCCAATTTCACAGCCTTAAGAGTGTGCATATCATGAATGCTTGGTCTTGTTGGATTTGTGAGAATCTACTGGTACCTTGTTTCCCATGTAACAATAAGAAATATACTCAAAACCTGGATTAATCTTTTTAGTCACATAGCACTACTAGTATTCTGAACACTACTGTATATTGCATATTGTATCTTATATTGATGGGTGGGATTGTTGCATGTGAGAGTTCAGGGTAGAGATGGCTCTAAGAAAGAAACTGTTTTTAGGCTGTTTGTCCTTGCTTTAATGCACCTGTAGTGCCTGCCAGAGTGCAACAGGTCAAATAACTTGGATCTGGGATGTGAACAGTCCTTGGATGTCCCTCAGGGAGGGAAGAGGGCAGCCAACAATCCTCTGCTCTGCTTTGACTGACCTCCAAAGCCTCACTCTGTCTGCCTCAGCGCAGCTTCCGTACCATGTGGAAACACAATACATCAGCTGGCTCTCGACGGATGAGTGGTAGAAGGCCAGTAGCGTCTTCAGCTCAAAGCACGGTCAGCTGTTTGCTGTTAATATTCTCAGCCACAGTCAAAAAGTGTTCCGCCCACTGGTTTCCCTAATCAACATTAAGTGCTCACAAGTTCTGTGAGCATTTCTCTATTTTTCTTGCCATAGTTGAATCATTTTTAATGGATTAGCTCCTGATCTGGAATGCATCATTTCACTACATACTGTTGGGATTTCAGACCATGTGACTGAGGACGACGGGAAGACCGACATTTCAAAACAGCCTGGTTCGCAGTTTTATGATTGAGCCCATAAACGTCCCCCCACCTTCACCATCAGCAAAGGGGGGCATCTGTCTCTGGGCCAAGCCTTGTTTCCTGATTGGGTAATCACAAGCAGAATTCCCATAAGCCTCTGGGATTGGGCCATGACACTGTCGCAGTGATAAGCAGCCTTCTCTCTGCTAGTTTTCCTGGACTTCCAACTGGGTACACTATCACTTACCCAGAGGAAGCTGAGTGCAGACAAGGTACATGATGATGCAATTCTGGGTTTTTATCCTGCTGGCCCAAGGCACAAAGGGGGATTAAGTCATGGCAATTTCCATCTGTCAGTCCGTCCGTCCGTCCCAAAAAGGGTATACATTATCTGAAATCATCTCCTCTCACACTGTTAAGAGGAATTTCGTGAAACTTGGTACAAGTCTCTGTTACAGGTTAGTAATACATATATTTTACCAGAGTTATGGCCCTTGATTAACAAAGTTGGACTCTGTCAGTTTCATGTTTGAGTGCCAGTATTCTGAAATCAACTCCTCTCACATTTTTAGTAGGAATTTCATATAACTTGGTGCAAATCCTTGTTATAGGTTGATAATACGCATACTGTGATATTGTACAAGCCTGACACATTTTGGAAGAGTTATGGCCCTTGATTAACAAACCTAGACACTGCCAGTTTCATGAGTTGGTGTCTGCATTCTGAAATCAACTATCGCATACCTTGAAATGTCATCAGAATGTAGCAAGCACTTGTACCACAGCAGCATTTGCACTCCACTGTTGTTAGTTTTGCTGTGGGTACAACTAAGGCTGAGGATCATTTAAACAAGAGGGGAAGTTTCACTTTAAAGCCCATATATTTTATTTTTTATGTAATCAATCTGAAATAGAAGACAGTCTGAGCTGTTCTGTGTTTCAGAACAATGAGAACATTTTGTCACTGCACCAAAGGCTGCTTTTTAATGAGCACAAGCAGTGCAACACAGCAGTCTATCTACTTTTATCGCACCCAATTCACCTTCTTCGTGAGCATGCGGTGGGTCTTTTGAAAGCATGTCATTTATATTTTCATCTGAGTAAACAGAAATATGTCCTGTGCACACTCAATTCTGGCTTCCATGTTCACTGAACCTCAGCCCCTTATGCTCAGAAGCAACTGTGCTCGAACTGTCAGTCATGTGCTGTTTTCTGTTAGTGACAGGATGTTTTATGTTTTGATTATTATTTATTATTAATTTTGTATTGACCTATGTGGTGTAAATTCAATAAATGATCCTCTAACCCACTGTGTGTTCACACAGGTGGTACAAATATAAATGTTCAGCTCAGATCATGGTTCCGTTACACCGTTTACTAAAAGTAACATGAAGACCACATAATATGGCACTCTTTCCTGTGTTCTAGGGAAATTGCCCAGGTTATGTTGCTTAACAACTTAAATCCAAGCATTCCCCCTTTATATTTCTGCTGGAAATCAAAGGAGAGAGAGAGAGAGAGAGGAGAGAGAGAGAGAGAGAGAGAGAGAGAGAGAGAGAGAGAGGGGTGGGGGGGGGGCATCCAACCCATGAACTGACATGTAATCAGTTCATGGGTTAGATGTCATTCCACATCCAGCAGTGGGACACAGCATGTCATCAGAAGTGCGGACCAAAGTGCTCTCTCTCGCTCAGTGTTTCATTCTGAGGTCTCCAGTTACTGATGAAAGGTGGGGGGCAGACATGCTACCAAAGTTAATGCTAGCTTTGCCACCAGTAATAAATTTTTTTTTTTTTGGAGGGGGGGGGGTGCTACCTTTACAATGTTTAACATAACGCCTGCTTAACTGCACCACTTTAAGCTTCGGTCCCACCGAATAATAAACCATGAATAATGAGCCACGCATGGGTGTGTCAGCGATTATTTGAAGAATGATCCACGTTGTACGTATCCACTACTAAGGTGCCTCTATGTGTGTCTCTGTACCTCACATGTGCCACGTATCAGCCTCTAGTAAACCACAACTGACCTGTCATTTGAGCCCCCTCCAGTCTCGAATGGCTCGTGTCACTGCACATGATCCACGTCAAGCCAGATATGATCCATGTAATGCGACGTTGGTACACGTTTAAGGCATGGGTTTGGTCCAAACCTCCACCCCTCCCACACTTGGTCCTTTTAAAGTGTGGGTTTTCAATTCACAGCATCCATTCCAAGATGTTGTCACATTTTTTAAATGCAGTCCAAAAAAAGACGCTCCTGTACAGTCTGGCCGGTGTGCGCATCTGTGCGTCAGGCTGCTGTTCACCTGTGTTCCAGAGTCATTAAATGCAGCAATTCTGCATGTTCACCCAGCTCTCTGTGACCAAAAAAACGATACCAAAATGATGTGGCCGTTTTATTTATATACACCTGCAACTGTGTGGATCAATCACCCCCCACCCCCAACCCCCCCAAAAAAAAACACAACACAAAACACATCCATAACCAGAGCAGCTGGAATTGAACCACGGGTTCCTGGAGAGTCGCCTCTGTGCTTCTTCTCGCTGGCTTTATTACTTCCGTGGCTTACAGTCATTTTGACACTGATCCAAATTTTAACTTTGTGTTCATGTCTGCAAAATCACTCTTTTGCGCACTGGCATAAATGCTTATCTTGAGTGCGAGTCATTGCGTCAGAGCATATAGAGCGCGCCTCATCTGATCCATTATAACGAGATGTTAAATATATCAAATATATTTTTACATCTGCTTATAAAGAAGGAAAGGAAGGAACATGCAACTGTTCTACCAAGCTATTACAATATAAACATTCCAAATAATTACCTTTTAAGTTGTTCCAAATATGTTCTCCACCTCAGCGCACAAGACAGAGACAGGAAAAAGCTCCAAATGTCCTCTGTGATTCCATAAGTGATTAGAGGTGTTTTCAACATCCAAACTGACAGAAAATGATTAATCAGCTACAAAATAATTATTTTATATACAGCATCTGGCGCACAAAGCAGGTGAGATTGTCACGACAAAGTGTGTGAGAGGGTGGAGCCTGTCCAAAATAGCCTGTCCTGTCCTCATAGCCGTCAGGTGCTCGGATAACGGACTTTTAACAACCTTGTCCTCACCACAAACATGCCTCTAAAATCCTTGTTTGTTCTCGTCGTACCTCGTACACAAACTGCTCCACACTGTTGTTGCAAAATTTTGAACTTCTTGAAATTAAGCCACGCTCAGAGATGAGCCTCGTTCGCAGAATATTCTGCCTCTCAGAGCCACTATTCTCCCACGACTGTTGAATACCTGGACTCGTACCAAAAAAACATGCTACGTGGCTCATTGTTCATCGCTCATTATTCGGTGGGACCAGGGCTTTATGAGTTCTATCTCATTGATATACGCAATCTATCATCATGGGCCAGTAGGACCCACGGCATGCCACTACATTTTTTGAAATGTTTAAACATTGTTTAAAAAAAAAAAAGGTTTTGAATATTTCAAAAGAGCAGGTGAGCCTGTGGTTTAGGAGCTGGACTACAAATATGTAGATCAGGGTTCAATTCCAGGTCTGTGCTTCATGCTGCTTATGTATGTCCTTGGACAAAGACTTGTCATCATCATCTTCAAATTTTCAATTGTTTCAATTCTCACCTTAAGTAATATGGCTCCAATTTCAAGATTTTCTCCACAATTAAAATGGAAAAATCATTTGAAAGGAAAAATAAAATAATTTTTTAACAGATTCTCTCACCCTCTGCATCCCTCTAAGCCCCTCCTCCCGTTGCTTACATATTTTCAGTCTTCTGTGCATCCCACTCCCTCCTCCACTGGCCCATGGCGTTACGATGCCGTGCTAGCCTCTCCTCATCAATCTGTTCACGCTCTTTCTTCCATCTCAGGTATTCGGCTCTCTCCCTGCCCGTCATGGACATAGTCATGTCTATGGATCCTTTTGGACCAGGCCTTCGACTCTACAGAGATGGGTCACAAACAGGCATTGGAATAAGGGGAAATTAATCAGGAAAACAGTAAAAGCCCTCCTGGCAAACAATGGATTGTCAGCAATCATTTACAAACTATTTCAAAGAATGACAATACTCACTGTCCACTCTTTCTCCAGTTCAGCTCCTGTCTTCACGTTGTCGAAGTCCAACCCTCCCCAGTTTCGTATGTGCCTCCTGCTGCCTTCCTTACGATTGGTGTCTGGTGCAGGGCCTGAACGGCGCGGGTCATCCAGGAAGTTACGGATTGGTTTATCTGCATCCGGCTAGCCAGAAGAAAGTAATTCACTCAAATATCAAAATGCCCCCTCCTATTCCACGGGCTTACTGATGTTCATTTGTATAAACCACCTTTACCTTCACTTATATCTTTTCCCCTTCAACGTAAATCAGAGAATACATATTTAAGCTAATACGAATGAATGAACAGGCTGTGTTCAGCAAGAGAGAAGAGCTGCTAAACTGGACTGAGGATATCGCCAGGTGGTGGAAAGAACACTGGGGATCTCCCAACCCTACTGTCATGCCCTCCATCAAGGGATGCAGGGATGGAAGACTCGGGCGGATCTGGTGCCATCACCCTAGAGGTAGTCAAAAAACTACTCTGAAGCAAATCGCCGGGGACGACAAGGCAGGCTTTGGATGTTGTTGGGCTGTCATGGCTGACAAGATTATACAACATTGCATGGAAGTCGGGGACAGTACATATGGATTGGCAAACTGGGGTGGTGGTCCCCATTTTTTTTTTTTTTTTAAAAGGGGGCCGGAGAGTGTGTTTTAGTTATAGACAAATCACACTTCTCAGCCTCCTTAGGAAAGTCTATGCCAGAGGCTTTGACTGTTAGTTGAACCTCAGATTCAGGAGGAGCAATGCAGTTTCCGTCCTGGCCATGGAATGTGGATAAAGTGCTGGTCCATCAGCATTTTACCCTTGCAAGGATATCAGAGGGGTCTTGGGAGTGTTTTGTGGACTTGGAAAAGGTGTATGACCAGATCCCTCGGGTATCTTGTAGGGGATGTTGCGGGAGTATGGGGTACCGGATTCGGTGTAACATGCAATTCGGTCTCTATATGACCAAAGTAGAAGCTGTGTCCACATTTGCAGTGTTACATCAGATCTGTTTCCGGTGGGACCTGGACTCCGCCAGGGCTGCCCCTTGTCGCCAATCTCGTTTGTGATGTTCAAGGACAGGATTTCAAGGCCCAGTCAGGAACTGGAGGGTGTCCAGTTTGGTGACCTCAGAGTTGCAGCTATGCTTTTTTCAGATGATGTGATTCTGTTGGCTTCATCAGCTGGTGATCTCCCATGTGCACTGAGCAGGAATGAAGCCAAGTGTGAAGTGACTGGGATGAGAAACAGCATCTCCAAATCTGAGAGCATGGTCTTGTCAGAAAATGGAGGATTGTCCCCTCTGGGTTAGGGGAGAGTTACTGCCCCAAGTTGGAAGAGTTTAAGTATCTCAGGGTGTTGTTCACGGATGGGGGTAAATTGGAGTGGGAGATTGACAGATGAACTGAGGCGGCGTCTGAAATTTTACAGACGTACCAAACCATTGTGGTAAAGAAGGAGCTGAGCTGGAAGGGGAGGCTCTCAATTTACCAGTCAATTTATGCTCCTATCCTCACCTATGGTAATGACTGAAAGAATAAGACTGCAGATACAAGCAACAGAAATGAGATTCCTCCGTCAAGTATCTGGGCTTACACTCCTGGACAGGGTGAGAAGCTCAATTATTTGGGAGGGAGTCTGAGTAGAGCCACTACTTCTTCGCATCAAAAGGAGCCAATTGAGGTGGTTCAGGCATCTGGTGAGCATGCACCCTGGCTGTCTCCTTAAAGGTCTTCCAGGTATGTCCAACTGGGAGGAAGCCCCGGGGAAGAAACAGGACATGTTGATGAAATTATATTTTCCAGCTGGCTTGGGAACGCCTTGGGATCTCCCGCTGTCAGGGCCTCAGCACTCTCCGAGACTGAGCGATCCTCTGTGATTCAGGATGCAATTAGAGACGTTTTCAGTGGCCAAATTGCAGAAAAAATGATTAATCCGCCACAAAATAATTATTTTATATACACAGCTTCCAGCGCAGAGCACGTGGCAGCCGGTAGAACAAAGGACGGCATCCAGCTGTGAACACAGCGGGTGGAACTGTCACAATGACGTTCGTGCTATTGCGCGAGTCACAGGTATGCTCATGTCAGTGCGCCTTAAGAGTGCTGCTCACCACAATCCCACATTGATATTCAATAGGAACTGTAGCATTACAGTTCAGACAGATGACTCTCTGGGACATCTCCAGTGCCAGCGTTTTTGTGGCTGCTCCTGCCAGCTGTAAACCACCAAGACTTATTGAGATTGCACAACTGTGGAAACACCTGAAAGCAGGTAAAGCTGAAGGGACCTATAGTGTTGAGGCTGAACATATTCAGGCAAGTGAAGATGTTGTCCTTGTTGCATACAATATATGTTTGTCTTTGGGAAATAGGTATTATTCCAGCAGACTCGTTGTCCCTTTCTGCAAAGGAAAGGGTGATCATATGGATTGCAACTAAAGGGTTATTACATTGCTCTCTCTGCCAAGAAAGGTACTTGCAAATGCCATTCTCAATTGCGTTCAAAGGTAGTTGCTTGCTGTTCGGGGTCTAGACATTTCTGGTTTCATGTCAAACATTTGGACCTCTGCTCGGAAACATCAAACAAGTGTGAATACTGTCAGGGCATCTCTGCAGCCTATGCTGATTTTCTGAAATTGCATGTTTGGTTTGTCTGCTTTGCGAGACGTAATGAGGCATCTCTGCAGGATCCTCACCAATTTTCCATCATAACAAGCCTGTGCACAGGTACAGTGAGAGTTTTATTCGGGGTAGTTTTATTCGGGAGTCGGGGTAGAGTAGCTGACTTTTCCCAATTAAGTGGTAAATAGACTGTACAACCCCTGGCAAAAATTATGGAATCACCGGCCTCGGAGGATGTTCATTCAGTTGTTTAATTTTGTAGAAAAAAAAAGCAGATCACAGACATGACACAAAACTAAAGTCATTTCAAATGGCAGCTTTCTGGCTTTAAGAAACACTAAGAAATCAGGAAAAAAAAATTGTGGCAGTCAGTAACGGTTACTTTTTTAGACCAAGCAGAGGGAAAAAAAATATGGAATCACTCAGTTCTGAGGAAAAAATTATGGAATCATCAAAAGCAAAAGAACGCTCCAACACATCACTAGTATTTTGTTGCACCACCTCTGGCTTTTATAACAGCTTGCAGTCTCTGAGGCATGGACTTAATGAGTGACAAACAGTACTCTTCATCAATCTGGCTCCAACTTTCTCTGATTGCTGTTGCCAGATCAGCTTTGCAGGTTGGAGCCTTGTCATGGACCATTTTCTTCAACTTCCACCAAAGATTTTCAATTGCATTAAGATCCGGACTATTTGCAGGCCATGACATTGACCCTATGTGTCTTTTTGCAAGGAATGTTTTCACAGTTTTTGCTCTATGGCAAGATGCATTATCATCTTGAAAAATTATTTCATCATCCCCAAACATCCTTTCGATTGATGGGATAAGAAAAGTGTCCAAAATATCAACGTAAACTTGTGCATTTATTGATGATGTAATGACAGCCATCTCCCCAGTGCCTTTACCTGACATGCAGCCCCATATCATCATTGACTGTGGAAATTTACATGTTCTCCTTCAGGCAGTCATCTTTATAAATCTCATTGGAACGGCATCAAACAAAAGTTCCAGCATCATCACCTTGCCCAATGCAGATTCGACATTCATCACTGAATATGACTTTCATCCAGTCATCCAGTCCACGATTGCTTTTCCTTAGCCCATTGTAACCTTGTATTTTCTGTTTAGGTGTTAATGATGGCTTTCGTTTAGCTTTTCTTTATGTAAATCCCATTTCCTTTAGGCGGTTTCTTACAGTTCGGTCACAGACGTTGACTCCAGTTTCCTCCCATTCGTTCCTCATTTGTTTTGTTGTGCATTTTTGATTTTTGAGACATATTGCTTTAATTTTTCTGTCTAGATGCTTTTATGTCTTCCTTCGTCTACCAGTATGTTTGCCTTTAACAACCTTCCCATGTTTGTATTTGGTCCAGAGTTTAGACACAGCTGACTGTGAACAACCAACATCTTTTGCAACATTGCGTGATGATTTACCCTCTTAAGAGTTTAATAATCCTCTCCTTTGTTTCAATTGACATCTCTCGTGTTGGTGCCATGATTCATGTCAGTCCACTTGGTGCAACAGCTCTCCAAGGTGTGATCACTCCTTTTTAGATGCAGACTAACGAGCAGATCTGATTTGATGCAGGTGTTAGTTTTGGGGATGAAAATTTACAGGGTGATTCCATAATTTATTCCTCAGAATTGAGTGAGTCCATATTTTTTTCCCTCTGCTTGGTCTAAAAAAGTAACCGTTACTGACTGCCACAATTATTTTTCCTGATTTCTTATAGTGTTTCTTAAAGCCAGAAAGTTGCCATTTGAAATTACTTTAGTTTTGTGTCATGTCTGTGATCTGCTTTTTTTTCTACAAAATTAAACAACTGAATGAACATCCTCCGAGGCTGGTGATTCCATAATTATTGCCAGGGGTTGTATTTATATGGTAAAAATTGATTGCATTTATATAGCACTTTTCCATCTATATCAGGAGCTCAAAGCGCTCACCAGGAGCAACTTGGGGATTAAGGACCTTGCCCAAGGGCCCTTTGTGATTTTCCAGCCAGATGGGGGTTTGAACCGAGAATCCTCGGTGGTCTCAAGCCATAGTTTGTCCATTTGACATCAACTCCCACAATTAACGCTGGCTTTGATGAGGGAAATGCCTGGTATCTACTTCAGCACTGAGCATGGAAAAACTAGATGTAGGAGAAGGCTGTGGAGTCCAGTGATATGGCTGCCTTTGTCAATGAGGTCATCAACTTCAACTTGCAGATGATGCTATGATGCTCTTAAAAACCCTAGGAACTACAAGTAAGCCTGCAGTCTGAGAGCGAAGCGCTCTATTGGGGTGATATGGTACTATCAATCAATCAATCAATCAATTTTTTTATATAGCGCCAAATCACAACAAACAGTTGCCCCAAGGCGCTTTATATTGTAAGGCAAGGCCATACAATAATTATGTAAAACCCCAACGGTCAAAACGACCCCCTGTGAGCAAGCACTTGGCTACAGTGGGAAGGAAAAACTCCCTTTTAACAGGAAGAAACCTCCAGCAGAACCAGGCTCAGGGAGGGGCAGTCTTCTGCTGGGACTGGTTGGGGCTGAGGGAGAGAACCAGGAAAAAGACATGCTGTGGAGGGGAGCAGAGATCGATCACTAATGATTAAATGCAGAGTGGTGCATACAGAGCAAAAAGAGAAAGAAACAGTGCATCATGGGAACCCCCCCAGCAGTCTATGTCTATAGCAGCATAACTAAGGGATGGTTCAGGGTCACCTGATCCAGCCCTAACTATAAGCTTTAGCAAAAAGGAAAGTTTTAAGCCTAATCTTAAAAGTAGAGAGGGTGTCTGTCTCCCTGATCTGAATTGGGAGCTGGTTCCACAGGAGAGGAGCCTGAAAGCTGAAGGCTCTGCCTCCCATTCTACTCTTACAAACCCTAGGAACTACAAGTAAGCCTGCAGTCTGACAGCGATATTTACTATGAGGTCCCTAAGATAAGATGGGACCTGATTATACAAAACCTTATAAGTAAGAAGAAGAATTTTAAATTCTATTCTAGAATTAACAGGAAGCCAATGAAGAGAGGCCAATATGGGTGAAATATGCTCTCTCCTTCTAGTCCCTGTCAGTACTCTAGCTGCAGCATTTTGAATTAACTGAAGGCTTTTCAGGGAACTTTTAGGAAAACCTGATAATAATGAATTACAATAGTCCAGCCTAGAGGAAATAAATGCATGAATTAGTTTTTCAGCATCACTCTGAGACAAGACCTTTCTGATTTTAGAGATATTGCGTAAATACAAAAAAAGCAGTCCTACATATTTGTTTAATATGCGCTTTGAATGACATATCCTGATCAAAAATGACTCCAAGATTTCTCACAGTATTACTAGAGGTCAGGGTAATGCCATCCAGAGTAAGGATCTGGTTGTGGGGCCAAGTACAATAACTTCAGTTTTATCTGAGTTTAAAAGCAGGAAATTAGAGGTCATCCATGTCTTTATGTCTGTAAGACAATCCTGCAGTTTAGCTAATTGGTGTGTGTCCTCTGGCTTCATGGATAGATAAAGCTGGGTATCATCTGTGTAACAATGAAAATTTAAGCAATACCGTCTAATAATACTGCCTAAGAGAAGCATGTATAAAGTGAATAAAATTGGTCCTAGCACAGAACCTTGTGGAACTCCATAATTAACTTTAGTCTGTGAAGAAGACTCCCCATTTACATGAACAAATTGTAATCTATTAGATAAATATGATTCAAACCACCGCAGCGCAGTGCCTTTAATACCTATGGCATGCTCTAATCTCTGTAATAAAATTTTATGGTCAACAGTATCAAAAGCAGCACTGAGATCTAACAGGACAAGCACAGAGATGAGTCCACTGTCTGAGACCATAAGAAGATCATTTGTAACCTTCACTAATGCTGTTTCTGCACTATGATGAATTCTGAAACCTGACTGAAACTCTTCAAATAGACCATTCCTCTGCAGATGATCAGTTAGCTGTTTTACAACTACCCTTTCAAGAATTTCTGAGAGAAAAGGATGGTTGGAGATTGGCCTATAATTAGCTAAGATAGCTGGGTCAAGTGATGGCTTTTTAAGTAATGGTTTAATTACTGCCACCTTAAAACCTGTGGTACATAGCCAACTAATAAAGATAGATTGATCATATTTAAGATTGAAGCATTAATTAATGGTAGGGCTTCCTTGAGCAGCCTGGGAGGAATGGGGTCTAATAGACATGTTGGTGGTTTGGAGTAAGTAACTAATGAAAATAACTCAGACAGAACAATCGGAGAAAAAGAGTCTAACCAAATACCAACATTACTGAAAGCAGCCAAAGATAACGATATGTCTTTGGGAAGGTTATGAGTAATTTTTTCTCTAATAGTTAAAATTTTATTAGCAAAGAAAGTCGAAGTCATTACTAGTTAAAATTAAAGGAATACTCGGCTCAATAGAGCTCTGACTCTTTGTCAGCCTGGCTACAGTGCTGAAAAGAAACCTGGGGTTGTTCTTAATTTCTTCTATTAGTGATGAGTAGTAAGATGTCCTAGCTTTACGGAGGGCTTTTTTTTTTATAGAGCAACAGACTTTTTCTAGGCTAAGTGAAGATCTTCTAAATTAGTGAGACGCCATTTCCTCTCCAATTTATGGGTTATCTGCTTTAAGCTGCGAGTTTGTGAGTTATACCACAGAGTCAGGCACGTCTGATTTAAGGCTCTCTTTTTCAGAGGAGCTACAGCATCCAAAGTTGTGCTCAATGAAGATGTAAAACTATTGACGAGATAATCTATCTCACTCACAGAGTTTAGGTAGCTACTCTGCACTGTGTTGGTATATGGCATTGGAGAACATAACAAAGAAGGAATCATATCCTTAAACCTCGTTACAGTGCTTTCCGAAAGACTTCTACTGTAATGAAACTTATTCCCCACTGCTGGGTAGTCCATTAAAGTAAATGTAAATGTTATTAAGAAATGATCAGACAGAAGGGGGTTTTCAGGGAATACTGTTAAGTCTTCAATTTCCATACCATAACTCCATACCATAAGATCTAAAGTATGGTTAAAGTGGTGGGTGGCCTCATTTACATTTTGAGCGAAGCCAATTGAGTCTAATAATAGATTAAATGCAGTGCTGAGGCTGTCACTCAGCATCTATGTGGATGTTAAAATCGCCCACTATAATTATCTTATCTGAGCTAAGCACTAAGTCAGACAAAAGGTCTGAAAATTCACAGAGAAACTCACAGTAACGACCAGGAGGACGATAGATAACAAATAAAACTGGCTTTTGGGACTTCCAATTTGGATGGACAAGACTAAGAGTCAAGCTTTCAAATGAATTAAAGCACTGTCTGGGTTTTTGATTAATTAATAAGCTGGAGTGGAAGATTGCTGCTAATCCTCCCCCTCGGCCTGTGCTACGAGCATTCTGACAGTTAGTGTGACTCGGGGGTGTTGACTCATTTAAACTAACATATTCATCCTGCTGTAACCAGGTTTCTGTGAGGCAGAACAAATCAATATGTTGATCAATTATTATATCATTTACTAACAGGGACTTAGAAGCGAGAGACCTAATGTTTAATAAACTACATTTAACTGTTTTAGTCTGTGGTGCAGTTGAAGGTGCTATATTATTTTTTCTTTTTGAATTTTTATGCTTAAATAGATTTTTACTGGTTGTTGGTGGTCTGGGAGCAGGCACCGTCTCTACGGGGATGGGGTATTGGGGGGATGGCAGGGGGAGAGAAGCTGCAGAGACATGTGTAAGACTACAACTCTGCTTCCTGGTCCCAACCCTGGATAGTCACGGTTTGGAGGGTTTAATAAAATTGGCCAGATTTCTAGAAATGAGAGCTGCTCCATCCAAAGTGGGATGGATGCTGTCTCTCCTAACAAGACGAGGTTTTACCCAGAAGCTTTGCCAATTATCTATGAAGCCCACCTCATTTTTTGGACACCATTCAGACAGCCAGCAATTCAGGGAGAACATGCAGCTAAACATGTCACTCCTGGTCCGATTGGGGAGGGGCCCAGAGAAAACTACTGAGTCCGACATTGTTTTTGCAAAGTTACACACCGATTCAATGTTAATTTTAGTGACATCCAATTGGCAACCGGATGTCACACGGATTAAGGACCATTAAAACTGGATTAAAAACGGCCCATGGCTGCGGAGGGTGCACCGCGCCCCGAGCGGCCAAAGACAGGCTGGAACGAGCAGATCACTTCCAAATTTAAGGCTCTGTTGATGCAGGACGTCGTGTGACTAGCAGAGAAGTTTCAGAAGAGGTCGGGATCAGCACTTTATCGGCACATTCCACTGTTAAAGGAGATTTTGTAATGAAAGACGTGCGGACGGATTCGCGCGTCGGGACGCAGCCGCTCACAGCCGCTGGACAAACAACACCTCCGTGTTGGAATTCTCACAGGACAAGTTGGAACATGCCCAGCTGTTAAACAATTTCTCGGATACTCACTCGACTGAAAAGCCACCGAAAGCTGCCTGAATCTTATGAATGGTTTCCAACACGGAGGTGTTTTTTTGTTGAGCGTTTTTTTTTTGTTGAGAATCCTCCGCACGTCTTTCATTACAAAGTCTCCTGTAACAGTGGAATGTGCCACAAAAGTACTATGTCCAGCTCTTTTGCCATTTCTGTGGTAGTCACACGATGTCCCGGATCAACACAGCGTTCAGTTTAGAAATGATCTGGTCGTTCCAGCCTGTCGATGGCCGCTCGGTGCGCCGCGCGCCCTCCGCCGCTGTGGGCCATCTTTAAAAAGGTTTTAACACAACTTAATCCGTGTGACGCCGACAGAATCTTCCCCGAAATCCATCTGAATCTTTCGAATGGTTTCCAACTGGCTGTCTCTAACAGTTTCTGAAAAAAAAATTCATGGAGCAAAGCGGCAGTCTCTCAGCCATTTCACTGACAATAAAAATCCGACGAGGGGGGAGGACCAGTGCTCACTCAAAACCTGCCCACAGGCGAATGACGCAACCGACAGGCGTGAAAAAACTCACGCATGCGCATGAAGGTTCAAGCTTGTCTGATGCAATCACACGTGATTCAAATCCATATAGTTTTTGAAATAAAAAGGTTGGATAGTTTTCTCACAGACCTTGTATGTCACACTACCACCAGCATTTCAGACCAACACACAATTCACCATTTATTGTATATTGTTTTAAAGAACAAGGCATGACTTTTTTCATACCCGTTGTCCTCTCTCATATTCTGCTATTTTCTCCATTTCTTCATTCATTTTTTCAATGTTCTGTCGCCTCTTTTCCTCCCATTCCTGCTGAAACAACAAAAACACAAGACAGCATCATTAGTGACAGACTGATCACAATATAACATTTCAAATATCCAAAGCTGACAACACTGTTCACCATCCTATTAGACAGTGATGAGGGCCCCTTCACACGTAACACGATTGAAGCCAACTAGCGCACGAAGTAGGAATTGCATGCCATTTGTGAAAATCGGAGCTGCCTCTAACGCCTCGTACACCTGTCGCTACAACCAGTCGCACACACCTGCAGCCGAAAGACAGAGTGCCCTGTGAGAGCCCATTGGCCTCCTCTCTCAGCAGGTGTCAGCCAAATTCCAGGTGTCACACACAAACATCTAACACCGCTCGCTAGACACTTAGAAAAGGTGGGGTTATTCGCGCTCTCTGCATGATAGTAGACAGCAGGTGATCACATTCGATCTGTCTGTGAAAAGTGCTCAAGTGCCACATAAGTGTGGCGTAACCTAGCAACACACATCGGTGTAAATGTGCCACCCCCCCCACCACACACACACACACACACACACACACACACACACACACACACACACACCATGAATCCAACACTGTCAGCTGTGGCTGACAATGAACACGCAATGCATGTGTGGACGGGTGCTCATGCCCTCATGAGGACCAGCCAGTGTCTGAGCACACGGCACGGTGTGAAGCCGGCCTGGCTGGCTGATGTTGCTTCCACCACGTAAATTGTAGTTTACATGACAGACAGAAAAAGTGGAAATTAAATAAAACAAGTAAGGGTCAAAGCATGAACTCATTCTTGTGCAATCGCTTTGCTCATATGCTTTGCTGTGGACATACAGCGCATGTCAGCGGACCGAAGACTGTCAGCTGGACATGACCGTGCACACAAGGTGCTACATTACAAACAGATATCAGACAGATGCAGGACAAAAAATAATAATACATACATTAAATTAAAACCATAAACAAAAGCAACAGAGACTGATCCTTTTTGTTCTGTGAACTGACGAGGTCCACTGACATAGATGGGCATGTCCCCCTGTGACCTGCAGCTGTTCTGATATCTGTGCTTGCAAATCACAGCTGGGGAACACCAGCACTGGCTTGTAGGATATGACATCACATGACTGTACCATGAAGCGCTGACATCACCATGCTGTCCTCAAGTGGAAATAATGCAAGAAATCACCCCACGGGACGCCCCTGTGAGGCGCGTGTCACTGTGGGTTTCTCCACATTGTAATAATTAAAAAACGTAACACATTTGGAGCAGATCACTGCGCGCTGGACACGCCATGCCGGCTGATGTGTTCACGACGTGAGAGCCCGGCTCCTCATGAGACAAGTGCATCAGGTAATTAATGTAAAATATAACAGGGAGAACAGTAATCCATGTCATTTCATTACTTCCTGGTGTATGTCTAGGTGGAGGCTAAATCTGCTCTTTATAACAGGAATTAAGTATTATAAATTGTGGTGTTTATTTTTTCCTCCACTGCTGTGTGCATGACTTTGCACGTGCTCACACTGTGTTCATGCGGACAAACGCGAGTGTGCACGAAACCGTCGCCGCAGTATCGTGCATGTCTGTCCGAGCATGCATTCCTCCCAACAGCAGGTGGAATGTTTAACGGTTCCCCATTTCGTTTTGGTTTGCAGAGTTTGTTCCGGTTTCTGTGTCTTTCGTGTTATGTGTGAAGGTGCCCTGAAGGTGGTCTCATCGCTCTGCTGCTGACACTGACAGTTACAGCACTGCACAAAGCTTTCAAGCATATTTAATATGCTAAAATAAGTTAAAATAATTAATAACTGCTATCTATCTTTATTCAAATGTGTGACCACTTTTCACCTTTGTATGTGTACAACCATGTAGTGCACATACAAAGTCCATTCTTTAACAAAAATGGTGAGGGAAGGGGGGAATATTATGAGGGATGGCTGAAAAGTTCTGCCTCTAATGGAATTATTTCAATGAAAAGAAAAAAATAAATGAAAGTAAAACTGGTACAAGAACAATCTTTTACTTATTGACTCCACCAAACTGTTTTCGCCTGCAATTTCAGGCATGCGCAGAATTGCCTTTGACGTAACACAGTAGTTCTTAAAAAATGGGGATGTACATGGATGTATGTATGAAACAACGTGCTGTTATTGAATTCCTCGTGGTAGAGGGTTGTGCATCCGTGGACATTCATTGATGAATGAGAGCTGTCTGTGGTGACGCCTGTGTGGATGTCAGTACAGTCAACAACAATTGTCTATCTTCTCAAGTTGTAGTTCAAAAATAGGACAAGCTTTGCACCGTAGCCAAACATACTTCAACTCGAATGAGCTAAAATTAAAACTCATTTTAGATTTGAGACTGAAATCTGACCTGTAGATCAGAGTGATATATGATTTCCACTTGCTTTGTAGAGACCCTGGAGTGGATTATTGTATCTAGAGCAAAAAAGGACAATGTGTAAATCTTTGCATGTTTGCATTTTTGTATATTTTGGTATGTTTAAATGTTTTTTATTATTATTATTATTTAATTATTTTTGCTTGCTCTTGTTATAAGTATTGCTTCTTAAGTGCAGAATAAAGACAGACTGAATGTGTCTTATGTAAAAGTAACACACACAGACACAACACTCAAAGTACCCACTACATGTTCAGTGACAAACCCTTACAGTCTGTAGACCAGAAAAAGGATCCGGGAGTTTCAATTCATCATAATCTGAGCTTCAGGAGCCACATTTCTGAACAAGTTAATGAAGCAAATCGGATCATGGGAGCTTTACACCATACTGTTATTGTCTTAAATCAAGAGAACTTTACTACTCTAATCAAGACCATGGTTAGACCTCACCTGGAGCTAGCTGCCTCTGTTTGGAGCCCACAATTTAAAAAAAATTACTGTAATCGAAAACGTACAGTGTCGTGCCACAAAATTAATACCTGGACTCAAGACACTTACTTACAAAGAACAACTTAGATCTCTTGGACTGTCAACATTTTGTTTTAGATGCCTCAGAGAAGATATGATTGAGATTTTGATAATGCTCCATCCACCAGTTTAATCAATCTGAAAGAATCCACCATGACTAGAGGTCATCAACATCAGCTTCTTAAAGAACACTGTTGTCTCAACACCTGCATGTATTCTTTCATGAATAGAGTCATTAACATGTGGAATAGTCTACCTGAGGATGTTGTATCAGCTGGGAGCATAAATATGTTCAAAAGGAGACTGTACAAAATACTGGATTAACTACCCAATGAAATTCGACCGGGAGTCGGACGGAGGACACCCATCAATGCATTCTACGTCTACATAGGACGATCTGTGGAAGATCTGGGAAAAGAGGTGGGGAAACGGTCTTCTCCCAGACTCATCCTAAGGTAAGGTAATGGCAACAATTTTCTGTTGTATTCTGTTTTCTATGGTCATTTTACATACGTCAGGTACACGTTTGTTTATAGTAGGATCACAGAATTTGGGACAGAATTGTAGGACTCTGGAAAAGTAGCCTGTGAAGCCTTAAACACTAAAACCTGAATTTGCACAATGTGACTTCTATCTTATCTGATGAAGAGTTTAATATAAAATATTTTAATTTTCAAATCTGCTCTCTGAAAGTTAAAACCTGAATGAAAAACTCAATGAACTTTTTAATTAACTGAACTCTGCTGCTCCTTAATACAGCATGTGATGCATAGAAATGCGAATTTACTGATGTTGAGTTATGGTCTGGTGCCCCCGTGCGACATACGTGAGTGGGCCCTTAAGACCCACTTTTAATCACAGAATGGAGGTACAGTAATTGGTTTATGCTTTGAACTGGGTGGCCTTGAACTGCGAACCTTCTGTTCTGGAAATGAGCACACTTAACACTGGAACTACCAGAGTGGTGCCAAATGGCACTTATTCCTTTAAATCCCAAGGTGGTGCCAAATGGCGGCTGTGAACAGCCCAGCTTGTCACCAGTGTTATGTAAATGAGGTCGTTACACTCTACTCAGCAGGGGTTAGGCAGAAGGACAGGAAGGAATGTCAAAGTGCTTTACAGTGAAAAAGACCCACTCCTCAAAAGGACCAGATAGTCTGAGCCATGTTGAGAATAAATGTTTTAATATTTTTTGGTAATTGTTTTGTCAAGATTTATTTTTTGACATTAAAAAAAGTTAATACATAGTTTCAGTTACATTTGTAAGAAGTAACTCTAAAGACAGAACCCAAGTATATAAAAAACAGATGTGCATTCAGTGCTGCAATGTCAATCAGGTTGTAAAATACAGCGACTGGCCAATGCCGTGTTCCTGAACGTACAGTGTACTTTCGCATGACCCACAACCCTTATTTGGAATAAGAGGTTGAAGATGAGTGAGTGATGAGTGAAATAATAAACAGGAAAACTTGACTAATTAACATGGATGAGGAATTCCAGATAATATAAACAGTACACAAGAATACAATATACAGGAGATGACACTAGAAATATAAACCCAGATATCATAAATTAAGCACCAGAAGCATGAACCACGACAGGAGCAGTGGTCATTTGAAGTCATGGTGTTTACGTTTACTTTTTTAAATTACTTTGACAACATACTACATAAATTTTGTTGGGAATAAGCAACCTACAGCCAAGCTCTGTTTGGTCAGAAGCAGAACAGAATTTTATTATTCGTCCAGACAGTTGAATTTCATTTTTAGCAAACTAGAAAATTATATTTCCAGAGGTATATTATCTCCTGTCTGATCTGGATACTGCTTCCTTGTCGGTGAACTTCATGCTGCTTTTTGAGTCCCACGTTTCAAGGGTGGCATTTTGGATGATAGCAGTTTGTGTTTATTCGCATAAGTTATGCTGATTACATTGACGCATCACCCCAGCCCTAAACATTAGTAAGAGGCTGCATTGCAGAATTCCCACCTTATGTTTGGGTTTTTTGTTTTGTCCATATAAGTACATCGCTGAGATTTCATCTGAACACTTTGACACAGGCTTGCAGTTTAGCCCAATTCAATCCCAGACACCAAGCAGTCATTGTTTTCAAGATTCAGCTGAAGCTGACTTCAGAGTTTTAGATCACATCAATTTTAGGGCATTTGGCTACGAACTGCACACAAAGGCAGAAAGGAAAATGTTTCATGACTGTATAGGCAGAAGCCCTCAGCCATTACTGTCTATATTCAGTTTCAACTGTTCATGTAATCGAATTAGTGCAGCCATTTGTTCTTGTCATGTCATTTCTGTGTGAATTCATAACAAGATCCACTAGTATTCATCTGTACTCACCTTAGACTTCCTGTCAGCTTGTGCTGCTCCTCCTGCTCCTCCTCTCCCCCTCTTTCCTCCTAAGCGCCCCTGTCCACCTAAGTTGCCAGGTTCTCCATCTCTGACCACTCTGGGTTCTCGTTCTCTCCTGTCCTGTTGGCCTCCTCCTCCTCCTCTTTGACCTCTTCGTCCAACTCGTCCACGTCCCGCCCGCCTGTTGGGGCTATGTCCTCTGTTCTGGCCTCTATGACTGTCACTCTCTGATGTCTTCTGATCACAAGCCATTCTGTGTGTCCAGTCATTCACAGCCCTTTTCTCCTACACAAAAGATGAACAGATAAAATAAAATGTTCATCACAGGGAGAAACAAGCAAAGTAAATAAACTGTAGTTAGTATTTTAATGACTACATTCTGCATGGTGTATCACGTTGATAAATCTTCCACGTATCCATGTACAATCATCACAAATAATAACAGTGAATCCCCTATAGTATTATAAACCTGGCAATCCACCACGTCAAAGAAAACCCCCACCATACCAGAGCTATCGCCATGGCAACAACAAAAAAACACCGCCAACAAAATAACAAAAAGTAATGCCAAGTATCCATTAACTCAGAAATCAATAATCAGTTTGACACATCCGCAGTGCTCTGATTATGCCTTTCACTCAATCATTCATCTTAATCAAATCTTTCAGTAGAAGGTGTCAGATGTCAGAAGGTGACGCCTATACTGACCGGCCAATTTATCAGTAGATCAGCAGTTTGGCACCAACAACCATGCCACGTTCAAAGTAACTTAAACCCTCTTTCTTCCCCATTCTGATCCTCAGTTCGCACTTCAGCAAGCCATCTTCACCACATCTAGATGCCTAAATGTACTGAGTTGCTGCCATGTGATTGGCTAGTTAGCTATTTGTTTTAAAAAGCAATTGAACAGGTGGTCCTAATAAGGTGAGTGTATGTGACAAATCAGGTGTCAGAATCTGACATCTATGTGACAAATTTGAACTCCTATAGATAAAGTGGGACACTACCCCCACCCCCTTGCTGGAATATACCGGATTTTGCATGACTGACATCTTTTCCACTGAAACAATTAGAGCCCCTTTCTCAGTTTCACAGATGTGCCTCCCAAAAGGGCACGCTGTATAATCAATGACACACAAGTGTGTGAAGATCACAGTGGCCAGTGCTGGGAAGGAGTTTGCCATTTAATGAGGTAACAAGAGCAATCAGAGAATTCTGACATCCGCCAAGGCTTAACAAGGACTCATAATAAAAGCTATGTGATTCACATTGTGACCCGGACTTTACTTGGATCCGGATTCCACAACACAATGTGGATTCCACACACTGATCCAGAATGGCCCAACTGATGAAGAAGTTGCAATCTGATATTTAATTCACAAGCTGAAACAAAGTAGTATCTTTCTGATCTTGGTTTTACATCGTGATGTTATATCTTTCTGCTGCAGAACCTTCATATAATCTGAATCACTCCCAACAAATCCTGAGTCAAAATCCAGATCCAGATCACCTCCAAAATTCAGTGGAGTCTTCCATGGCCTAAATCTATCTATGTTGCGAATTTGGTGAGAATCCATGAAGTAGTTTTGATGCAATCCTTCAAAGCCTATATAAAGTGCAATCTTGATCCAGAATCTGTATACGCTCCAAAATTTACTGGATTCTTCCCTGGTCTAATATCGATCTGTGGTGAAAATGTCATCATAATCTGTGCAGTAGTTTTGATGTACTGCTGCTAACAGACAGACAAATAAATAAATGCAGATAATATTATGTCCTTGGCAGATGTAATGATCTGGGCTCCTACCAGGTGACGTGCAAAAACACTAACATGCACAAAGCATGGTGCTCTGGGCTTGTTTTTGAAGGTGCCACACTGAAGTATTGACAAGCACCAACAGCTGCCCAGGGGATCCAATTTCAATCTGAAGATAGTATTTGCCATGCTGGTAATTACAATGATATAATTTAGTTTCCAAAAATGATAAATCAAAATAAAAATAAAAATATGGAGAGAAGGTATTTGCACTATTGTCGTAGCCATCTTGTAAACTGCGTTTCTATACCACTTTTTCCAAATGACAACTCACATTCACCCATTCACATGCACACAAATGTCAGTGTGCTGCACTGCAGAGACCTCAATTGCATACTGTGAGCAACTTGCCTTCATTATTTTCCTGTCTGAAGAAGAATCAAACTTGGTGAATAGACACCATAATGGAAAATAAGGCTGAAAATCCCTGAGAACACGCGATGCCATGTCTTACCCCTGCTGATTTAGAAAGGTCAACTGTGACAGTGAAGTTCTCTTTCTCAGACTTCTTTCTTTCAATCTCCTGTTCATGACTGCAAGGCTTTCGAGGCATTGTCACAGCAATGCCCTCCTCTTCAGCCTTCTTCTTGTCCTCCTCTATTTCCTGTTGGTACACAACGGCAGAAGAAATAGAACAAACAACAAAAGACCTGTTTAATAAAGCTACTAGATAATCAGTACTGTCCCGTATAAACTACAAATAATATAAGCACCACCCAGTGTCATAAATGCGTGTTTGCTCTTTCTAGATTTTCTCTATTTTTGTACATTTGTCACACTAAATTGTCTCCGGTGTTCATATAAAATCCAACATATTGTAAAGACAACATGAGCAGTGGCGGGCACAACTAACCAAAAAGTTAGCTTCGATAACCGCTAATCCACTAACTGGAAAGTTAACTTTTCTAACAACAAACTGATAAAAAAATAATAATAATTAGCAGAAGCTACAGCTAACCACTAACTGCTAACTTTTAGTATTGACTCCGGTTCACTGTCAGTTACTGACAAGCATGTTTTGAGTTTAAACACCGCTGACGCTTCTGAGCAGAATCAAAGGCGATCACAAACCCAACACAAACAACAAGTCAGAGCTTCTGTCTTTGTGCGCCCTGCCCACTGCTGTAAGGAACAGTGATTTACATTCACAGCATACAGAGTCCCTGACATGTGGCAAAAGGCATAAACAGCAAAGCAGCTTTGACTTATGGTTTGATTGGTCCGCTGATGGTTTTTGAAGTTAGCTGAAAAGCTAATCTGCTAACAAAAAGTTAGCTTTGCAAATTGGTGGTTAGCAGAACTGTGCCCACCACTGAACCTGAGTAAATAAAACAAGGGGACCTACCAGTAGTTCAATGGCAGACGCTAATACATTGGTTAAAGCAATAAATTTTCATCTGACTGAAATTTTTTCCTGGCAAAAATCAATGCAAGCAATTCCCTAAAATGTGGCGTAGTGGGGGCACACACTCTTAGGGGAGGTGATGGTCTAGTGGTTAAGGTGTTGGGCTTGAGTCCAGAAGATCATGGGTTCAAATCCCCCGTCTGACTGGAAAAAAAAAAATCACTCAGGGCCCTTGGGCAAGGCCTTTAATCCCCCTAAATAGCCTCTAAGGAGAGACAGACAAAGTATAAAAAGAATGCAAAACTTGAACATAAAGGTACATGAAAGGGTGGTGGGGGTGGGGTGTAGTCATGATTCTGGGTGGTCTGGGGTGCCCCCCCAGAACATTTTTTAAAGACCAAGTCAAATTTTGTGTATTTTGATGAATTTTAACAGGTATGAAGCCCTCTGAAACAAATACAACTCACTTCAATCTGTGAAGTAAAAACACAATATTGATTATGGGGGGTCTGGGGGATCTTCCCGAAATTTTTTTAAAAGAGCAAGTCAAATTTTGTATATTCTAGTGAATTTTAATGGGTATGAAGCCCTCTGAAACAAAGAAAACTCATTTCAAACTGTTCAGTAAAAACACAGTATTGATCATGGGGGGTCGGGCGGATCTTCCCCAGAAATTTTTTAAAAGAGCAAGTCAAATTTTGTATATTCTAGTTAATTTTAATGGGTATGAAGCCCTCTGAAACAAAGAAAACTTACTTCAAACTATCAAGTAAAAATTCTTTGTCTTCTGTAGCATTTTGATCTGTTCTAATCTGGTGAATGCACCAAATGGGTGCTGTGTTTCTGGCTTTACAGTCAATAAAATACAAAATTAGGGCCTAAAGCAACTGACAACGTTGTTCTGCTGTGCACAACAGGGCCGTATATAGGCATGTGAAAGGGGGGGTTCAAATCCTTGAGTTGGGGGTCCAGTGGGCCGCAGGAAATGCCCTCGTGGGGGGCTCAGGGGGGCGAAGCCCCTGAAGCAGAAGCTTTTTGAGGATTTCGATGGGTAAAAAGCTACATAAATTTCATTTGAAACCCAAAATGTATCATTTTAGGAAATACATTTTTATATATAAAT